>NW_020449052.1:869484-921984 GCF_003343035.1 Apteryx rowi | reverse complement strand
CAATTTTTTTCCTTCACTGCAATATTTTTCTAATATAGTTTAAAGAGTTTAAAATACAA
The DNA here is from genome assembly GCF_003343035.1 of Apteryx rowi. NCBI lineage: Eukaryota > Metazoa > Chordata > Aves > Apterygiformes > Apterygidae > Apteryx > Apteryx rowi. The sequence continues at coordinate 921,925 of NW_020449052.1, read as the reverse complement.
AAAATGCAGAATGATGCTTAAAATCTGGCAAGTAAAAGTTCTATAAACTATGTCTGTATTTCTGAATAGTCATATTTCTCCAGGCAACACCATGTTAAGAAATATGATGCTGAAGTAAAAAATCTCTTATGCCATCTGTTTCTTAGAATCTTAACACAGGTGCTTCCAGAGGAGTGCATAGAATGTTTTTGCACCTCTTATGGTATTAGTATAAAACAAACCCACAGATTACATGTTATAGTTATACTAGTATTCGAAATTAACTAAGAAAAAAGTTAATGAAACAACCCCTTTTTCCCAGAACATTCAGTCACTGGAAGCATTAAGAAAATAAACATGCATCAAAAACATCATTATATCAACACTTCTTCTTCTGAAAGGATGAAATATTTGGGGGTAAAAGAAACTGTCAACCAAAATACAAAACTCAGAATAATAATTAAATTGAAAAGCTATTTATCCATAAAAATACAGACTGTTACCCTTATTTATACTGCATTATATCTGTAGATCAAAAGGAGTTTTACAGCTATACCTTGTGTTCAAGGTATATCTTGGGTTCAGCTGGTGCTTGGGAGGAGTAATGTTAGCAGTATTCTATTATATATTCTATCTGTATATCCTGACTTTCACAGAATGAGTTATTTGTGCTTTAAAAAGTTACACTCAAATAACTTTGCGTGGAGATCTAGAAAACTTAAGTTTGAGTTCTGTAAGGTCCCATGTAACCATGTCTGTGATAAAGTTAAGCACAGGTGTAGGTAACTTAACAAATTGATGCTTTATCAATCCTGTAGTTGGAGCTTGGCTCTAGAACATTTGGAACATATATGATAACTAAGGAGACATAATGCATTTGAATAACTTATCTAATAAAGATTTATAAGAGTCAGGATAAAACCTATGCATGTTGCATTACATTGGGCAAACAAAGTATGTTGCCAAATTTCCTACAAATGCTAATCTACAAATGGGAAACAATAATCTTGAAGGCAGTATTACAGTATATTGGCAAAAGAATGCCAATATACTTAACTACTACAAAGCTCTTCCTTCAAGAAAAGCACAGAATAAACAGAAATTAATGAAGAAAAATTATTGCCCACAATCATGGGCAACGTGTGTACATGTCTCAAAGTATGTGTTTGAAGCTAGTCCTGCTTCCACTGCAGACCCGTAAAGAAAATTCCTGTCATAATAGAAAAAGAATCTTAAACAGATGTGTAATACCTTTGAAATGTGTTTTATGACTCTGATCCCTTTGCCTTGATCTACACATTCACGGGTCATGCTCTTCTGCACATCAGAAAAACTCAGAATCCTATGTGGCTTCAGCTTCTGCTCAGTTACTCAGTTATATTAGCTGGTGAGATGATCATCTTTGGGAGAGGGATATTGGATGTGTTGTGGGATACACACTGCCCTATGTTATCTTTCCAGTTAAGGCCTTTATTCCCCACATCTTCCCAGGAAGCTGCTGCAGAGGAAGAGTATTTCAAATCAACCTCTCATTCTGGGAAATGCTCCTAACCCTTGCTGTGTTCTCCCTTAAACTGTAGGACTTTTGCTTGCGGTTAGTTAGCCTTACGCACATGGGCACAGCTCTTCTTTTGAGACATTCATATAGTTCCCACTAAGGTCTCACCTACACTGAGAAGCAGCATCCTGGGAGCTTGCATGAATCAACTAAGCCTGCATGAATGCCGCATGCTATAGAGCAGGCGCCATCTCAGCTGGCTTTAGGCCGGCTGTGCAGCCTACTCTAAACCCTTCTTTCATGTAGGTGGTAGAATTAATCCTTTCTACAGAGTTATTCTCCTGGACTGTCTTAGATGCCTACTATAGAACGACTGGCTCAGCCTTAGACATCCAACCTTTTGCTGTCTGAGTTCAAGTAGATGAACGCTACAAAGAACTCCACATTTAAAACTTGTTATCTAGGCTAGTTAGCTCTAGCTAGCTGAGAGGACTTGAAATATAGTGGTCTTTGTCTATCAGCTGCATTAACATTAGCTAACAAGGTGTCATTTCCCTGTATAGACAGCTCCTGTCATATGCACCTGAGAATGGAGAACAGACCTCTCTGTGTTTAGCTAAGGGAAATTCTTCAAGCAATTATGTTCTTCTGTTTCACAACAAAAATTTAGACTTTACAGAAACTTTCTTACTTGAGTTACCTAACACGAGCTTGGATAAGGCCCTAAAGTATGTGCAGTAGGGAATCAATTCTCAAGGGCAGGCATAGTCTAACTCAAGGTTGATACAAAAATTGCATGACTGCCCTTAAAACCTTGAGAAGGTTCTGAAACAGTAATAAGTATTCCATTAGTTTTAATTCTCATACATTGTTTGTAAATCTCTGTCACAATTAAATGGTGTTTTTTTGAAATATGCTATGCAAATGAAAGACAGAAAAAGTATTGTTTTGATGAAACCTTGAGAATGTCATACAGTCACATAGCTCCAGCATTCAGGGGCTGTAAGAAATAAAAAAAAAAATAACCATGAGGCTTGTGATGAAACTGTCTGCCAGGCTGGGGCCATGTGCCAGACACTGAGAGATGGTGAATTGAAAATTAGCAGGGTAATGTGAACCATTTGTGAGGTAACTTTGGAAACCATATGACTATCTGAATGATTAACAGTTTAGAAAAAAATCCTTCAAGAATTAACAAGTAAAAATAAAAGGGTTTATATTCTAGGAAGTGTAGAAACTAGAATTATCTAAATAAATACTTCAGTCCACATTACACTGAAACCCATCTGTTTTAATGTACTGATTCATGGCAGTGACACATTTGTTGACAGTGTAGCTCCTCAGCAAGGCTTCATGATATTACTGTAATTCACCATGAGGGTGGCACAAAATGTTTAAAAGGAAATTGGTTTGAGGTTGGTTTTGTTTTATTTTGGTGGGAGAAGTTGAAATTCAGACACTTATTTATAACATTTCCATGAAATAGAAAAAGTTTATACAATTTTCAGCCTAAAGTATATTTATTCATTCTTTGCTGAAAAAATACTTTCTGTGTGTTTGGATAAACAAATTAATTCAGGATTTTTTGGACTCTATGCTGGTCAGTTCCAAAAAGAAAAAGCTGTAGGTTAGSTGAGATAGTCTTTCTGTAATAAACACAAGAATCATTCCTGCTGGTCATAAGCATGTGTGACTTACTCGCCTAAACAGGCAACTAATGAGTTTGAGACAGCTGAGGGTCCCCAGAATGCCCTTCAAATGTTGGTCCAGAGAAGTGCTGATCTTCCATACCTCCTGCTATACCTGCCGGCCCCATAAGGATGTCTCAGACAAACTAAGTTATTTCAAACGGTGCTAGACATCTATGTTTAGGCAACTGAGGCAAGTCCTTAAGACTGACAGGGCCTTCTAATCACATCTTTGCTGCTGGCTGCTGCTTGCTAACTTGCAAATAATGGTTCTGAGCATTACCCCTATGTGTAAAGCTCCTGTTCATTTGAATAAACTTACTGAAAAAAGGTCTAATTTCTAACAATCTATTACTGATTTCTTCTGCATATTGGATTGGGCAAAACCAAGGTCTAAATAATTTTTTTTCCCATTACACAGATGAGGTAACTGCAGACTGCAGAAGTCAAACAACTTGTTCAATTCCACATGGGCAGCAACTTTCAGAACCAGGCTTAGGAGTTGTGCTTCATTACTTTCAAACCAATGCAACACTTATTGGGCAAATATCTTCAAGAGTCTGATTTTATAATTGTAAAATCATACTTCAGAATGTTCCCTCATTTATGACTCTGTTGTAAAGATAATTTATAAAAGTTGCCTACATTGATACAAGAATATTATGCATTGCTCGATGCCTCATGGGGAAATGTAATTTTATATGGATATGTCTTTCTTGAATCTACTCTACATTTTCATTGCTGACCACTGTGCAACAGAAGAGATTATTGCTACAGCCAAGAAATGACCTGAAAAGTGTGGGCCAATTCCCCTAACCATTCTGTGCAACAGTATGTGGGCAGAGCACCTACTTAATTGTTGGAGACATTAAAATGGAAAACCTGTAAAGCAACTTGTCATTGTACTGAGTCATTGTTAATATCCATGAGTAATATTTTTTTCTGCTTCCACTACCATCTCCATGCCTCTCAGTGATTACACTTCCCTTTTTAAAGGGGTCCTCTCTGAAATCCTACAGCCTAAAGCATCATCTCAGTCATTTCCCCACAAACCTYGGTACTTCCAAAAGTCACAGAAAGATCAAGTGCTTCTGCCCCATGGCTTTTAATCCTACAAAAGTGGAGCAGGGCTAGCATGCTCTCAGGAGCTTTGCCACAGATCATTCTCCAAAGCACAGTCCCGAGTTATTCTGAAAGGTCTGGAAAACACAGACCTCTGGTTTTCACTTGACAAAAGTAAATTTCAAAGAAAATATTAAATCAGTAAGATAGATAGACTGGCTTGTCCTGGGATGAGCATTTCAAATATGTACTGATCAAATGTATTTGTGAGTTATTTGCTCATTTGTCTGAGATGACTGTGCCCTCCCAACCTTTCTGTGTATCAGTATCTCTGTACAAAAGGAATAAATTCTCCTAATTTACCTGTATATAATTTACCTTTGGGTTAGATGACAAAATCCTGTGGTTTCACTTTAAGCACRTCGTCTGAACGATGTAATTTGCAAAGCTAAGACACATGAGTAGGCTCTCAGTTCTATCCGAACTGCTTTGTACTACTTCAGAAATGCTTTTACCTCAGATGAACGTGTCTCAAGCATAGCTTTTGTCCCTAGAGAAGGCAAGCCCTTTGCTATGAAGTTTTCAGATCAAACAGGGTTAGGAACCCAGCACTCATATTTAGATTCCAACCAGAGCTGTCACTCAGCCTCTTTGGATTTCAGTTTTCTCAGCTGTAAAATGGGAATAATAGTTTTTTGKTTTTTGGGCTTTTTTCACCTGAAAGCAAAATATGATGGAGGACTGCAGACTGCCAGTCAACATGTGCACCATTTTTAGYATGGATTTTTGTCCCCCTCTACAGAAAGGGCAACAGCAATAGTTTGCCGGTCTCTGTATTGCACCCTGCAGAGGAGGAATATGAGGCATTCAGCAGATTCATTTCATGTAGCTGTCTGCAAGCCCGCCCTCACTGCCTTGTGAGCTCCGACAGGATTCACACAGAAGATGGGACTGTTGGTAGTGTTAGCCTTGGGTAATTGATTCTGACTTCCTAGYTGACTTCCTGGCGCACTAGAGCATTCCCACACTATGAGGGAAGTGTCAGCGGGCACAAAGCCAGAATACCCCACCCTGTGCCACTTCCAATGGGCCTTTCTGAATATGAGTGTGAAAAAGAAGTTGCGGTTAGAGCGTTCATTATAATATAAATTATAAAGACAATGTATTAGTTAGAAAGGCTAGTGACAAATGTGGCAGTAAAAACTTGATGTGTCAAGAATTTCCTGTGTTTAGTTTAGTAATTGCATGACTTTTTTGTCAGAAAACTTCCATTCTCCATTCTCTCTGATTTACAGGTGTAGATTTTTCCACACGTGTGAATATGCAAGACCCATGTTTTATCATGAATAATTTCCAGTTCTTTGAAAACAGGAAAATATCTGAGGTGGCAGAAAGGCTGGAGACAGGTTGGCCAAGAGTTTCACATTAACCCAATACTTCTAGAAACACCATGCAAAAATGGGTTAAATGGCAGGATCCATTTTCACCACAAGAGTCCATAAGTTCTTTTGATCAGTGACTACAGCAAATCCAGAAATAGTCAACTGCCCATTGATTCCAGCCTTTTCAGAGATATGCATTTCTCCCCTTCTCCTTATGACACCTGTCTTCTTCARGAAATGGAGCAAAGATGGTGTTTAATACATTTTATTTCTTAGTGTGTAAACACCTGGTTATTAGTCGTGCATCTGGTATCAAGAATTGGTACTTTACCTTTTTAGTAGTGATGCTTACATAAAACAGTGGCCTCAGAAGAGCTTATGTTTACCACTTTAATACTATGCCTATACATTCAAATGAGCATTCCCTATTGAAATGCACAAATCTGATTAAACTGAACTCAGTCCGGTATTCTGATCCTGCATTTAATTTATGGATGAAAAGATACTTTAGTTTTAAATATTGCAGGTGCTTTCCTTTCTGTTAACAAATACCAATTGATATTAATTTACTTGCTATATTCTGAAGTGTTTTAGTTTGAACTCTCTTCTGATAGGACAAAGTTATCCTTTTTTTTAAACATGGTAATCTGTGTGGGTGAAAACAGCAATGGGGAATTTCTGTGTGACACATTTAATAGTTCAAATGAAAAATAATTGAATACTTTGCAGCTCAAAAGTGGTTTATCACCATGGGTATTGCAGTGTTTAGAGTTACTTACTTTGACCATGTTAAAGCAAGAATGGATTGTTCAGTTGTGAAGCATATTATTTGTGGTCTATTTAGTCTGCTGTTTCTTCCAGAAAAAAATCCTCTTTCTTCAGAGTAGAAAGCTCAAACCAAAATGTGTAGGGAGGGTAAAAGCTTGCCATAATAAACCCTTACCTGAGGTGAAAACATTACTATTTTGAAAAACAAGATAATTTGGGAGTCTGCCTACACTTACTGATTCCAAGCAAAAGTGACACTTACTACCATCTTAGCTGTTCAATATTTTACAGCTCAGTCTTCTATTTCTTTTTTGTTGCTGTTGCCAGTCTTCCATAATCAACTTCATGAAACTGATCACTGAATTGGGTATTTTGTTATCATGATGATAATAAACTTTCAGGTCAGCATCCATTTTATGACTTTGTTTTCTAAAGTGTCACTATCCCTATAAAGGTTGATTAATGCCAAATAAGAAACCCATTATATTTGAGGCAGCATTCGGGAATCTCTTCTTAGTATTATTTTAAAATTTGCCACCGTAAAAAATGTCAGAACCCTCACCTTAAAAAAATCCCCAAACCTACGACTTTGAAAAACTAACACCTTTTGCACTGTAAGGGTCACATATTTGAGAGAATGCGTTCCTGGAAACAACACTGAAGATGCCTAATCCATTTTCTAGTCCTATAATAACCAGATTAAAATTCAAACATATCAAACCATAGCTTCCCACATGTAGGCAAGCATACAAACACCTCACAGCTACAACGTAACCAGCTGATTAGAAGCTGCTTTTATTTCTTTTATTACAAGTTTTGCTCAATTTTAACCCTGAGATTTGCTTTATAGGGAAGTGTCTGTATACCGCCTTCCTTTTGTCTCAACCAGAGGGTTTAATAGCTAAAGTAACTGAAAAGGACTAGCACCAGAAAAGCTTTGGTTACCAGAGTAACCGTAAAAACAGACCCCAGTCTCCATGGCAAAGAGAAAAGCTATTTGCTGCAGCCTTTTCAGACCTTGAACAGACACTGACAGTTTTCCTATAATCAGTGCAGATTATTTGTAGCAACTAACTATATTATAATGTTAACTATAGGAGGTCTTTGAAAATATGAAGTGTAAAAAAATAAATAAATACAAGGATTTTCTGCTAGGCTAGGTGTGACTATATTTTACATTTTAAAAAAAGGTAAATCAATCTAATATTCTATCTCAATGAAACAAACAGCATTCTTTAGGTGTGTCCCCCCCCCCCCCAACCTCCTGCTTTTTGCTTTGATTTTAATTTTCTGCAAGGAAGCAGCATCTATTTTGATATTTACATGCCCAACATCCAATCATTTCTAGTGAAGAAGTTCTTGCGATAAACATATATGCTATAGTTTTATTGTATTCTGCTTTCTGTATGTTTTTCCAAATACTATACATCAGTGGTACTTTATCTTATCTGAATTACTTGATAGCTGATTCTGCCTGGTGTCTGCTTCAGGATATGTTCAAATTGCACAATATATATTTTTAAAAAGATCTCCGTAATTCATGGGTCTACAAACCCTGCAATACAATTACCTAAATTACCAGTGCACATTGTAAGTGCTCCTTGTGGCTAATCATTCTGTCCTCAGTGAATTGCCTGACTTGCCAGTGGCTTATTCTCTGTAACAGCACTCTGTCCTCCAAACCAAGGTCTGCGAGCAGAGTCATTAATTCTAATATGAGTTATGATGAAACTTAAGTCTTTACCATTTTTAACTATATCTATTTAAATAGCTGATGATTGCATTGTGTAGAGATATACTACACCATACTTCCCAAGTAGCTTAGTTTCAAAAGAAAATTTAAAGTGAGTACTCATTCTTCATTTTAAAGAGTGAGATAAAAACATAAYGAATAGAGAAAGCAAATATTTAGAAGAATAGTTAATTGCAAAGGTATATAAGCATATATAAAATAATGYCATAAACTTGCACAGCAGCTGAGGTATATGGTAGGGAGGTTTTTTGTTTTAATTATTTGACCTAATTAATTCTGAATCTGATTAGCAACACAAACTTTAAACATATCTTTTAAAAATTACAGTTAAAATATTCCATATGTGCACAACCTATCTAGCTATAGATGCATATTTATACATCTTTAGTCTAAAAATATTATAGATGCTTTTAAGTTAAATTAAAATAAAAAACAAACTAGAAAATGCAATATATCTTCTCCAAATCATTTAGTAAAATTAGCCAAAAATTGTAACCAGGATGCCTGTATTTGAAATACAGAAAAAACTATGTCAATTATGTTAAGCTTATTTCTGTCTATATCTGTGCTGTACAGAAACAAAGTTTTGTGTAAATAATAGAATGAAAATTATTGTCAGGTACCTATCATGTCAAAAGGAAAGAAAGCTTTTATCCCTTTGCTTTAAAGGAAACTAAGGCAAAGATTTTTGCCTAAAGCTATAGAGGGCTGAGTGTCAAAACAGCTCAGGACACCAAGTCACCCAGATCAAGGCCCAGGATATGATTTTTCACCTTTCCTCTAACARTCCAGTTTTTAAAGTCTCTTCTGGGTTTGATGCTGAAATTGAAGCTCTGTGAGGTCAAGTAAATGCATTTGCAGAAATTCTGGAAGAGTAGTGGTAGATGGGGCTGAGCACTTCTCCTTGGAATCAGTAKGTATATTTTTAAGTTGAGGTATTTTGACTCACATTAAAACAAGAGAGCTTCACTGAGGGATGAGAAGTTGAGTTCACTGAGGTGAAAACTAGAACAATGAAATCACAATCTGTTTCATCACACTTTGCATTAAAAATGGCATCTTCACATGATAGGGAAACAAAAAACCCATTGTCTTGTTAAAGTCTGCTAATTTCACTAAAATCTTTCCTCAAAAAACGTTACCAAGTGTAGTTAAAAAAGAAACAGATCGAGAATGCTAAGAGCTAGAAGAAGCAGAGAAAACGATCAGTYTCCCAGAATGACAGGTCAGTATATATGGGCTATATAAGAGATGGTGGAAGAAAGGGCATTGAGGAAAGGTCCCCAGAATAGGCAAAAGTCAGGGGTCCTACAGCTCTGAACATACACCTGCACTAGCTCCTTCAAACCCGTTGGCTAATCTAAATTCTTCCCTCTCTCTGACTCAATAACTCTTTTTAGAGCTCTTTCTAAGCCCATAAATAGCAATCCCTGAGCCAGAAGCTAGAGCAATCTTAAGGAAGCGAACTTCAAGTCCCCATCCCAATGAATAGCTCCAACCAGAGAGACCCACCCAGGACAGCTCAGTGGCTACTGGTTAGGATACTCACCTGTGGGAGAATGGCAAGGCAGACATTCAAAACTGTTTCCTAYAGTTCACTAATTGGCTGGGTTATCAGGCCTTTCTGAGGTCTTTCTTTTTCTTCTGTTTTCTTCATCCTGATGTGGAGTGAGACTTTCGAAAATCTCAGAAAGTTTTGAGAGATAGGATCCCCCTGTTCCAAGTCTCATAAGTAACAAAGCAGAAGATCTCCTTCACTTTTACTAGAAGAGACTTCCTGCTACACCAGTTCATCCAGTGATTCTAGGATACAGGAAAATGTCTTCTAACTATTAAGGTGAAACTAAAGGACTTGTGACGCAAGCCAATATTTTAAATTGGGCCTCCAGAACAGGAAAAGATAGAGGTACTTCATCAGTTAGCCTTTCCTATATGGATTATTGCTTTTTTATGTTACATGCTAATACAAGTGTCTAGAAGATAAAAGACACAAATGTAAAAACAAGTCCATAACAGATAAAATATAATGTTGAATTCTAGGTATAATGACAAGCACTCCTGATGCCCCTTATATATTTAAAATTGCCATTCAGTTGCATTGAATGTAATTCATGCTATTTTTCCAAAGTATAATCCCACAAGGGTTTTGACCAAACAAAAATGCTCTAATGACTGCAAATGGTTCAAATATTCTGTCCAGTGAGTTGAAGTTAAGTGATAAAAGTTTCCATGTTAAAAGAAATAATAAGTGGAATTTCACACATATTATAGTAATTGTGAAGCATCCAATTTACATAGAAATAATGTAAAAGAATTCTGACCATGATGGTTTAAGTGAATCATTACATGCATCGCTGATACATTTAGAAAACTGCAGCATGCCAGGTATGTTTCTTTTAGCATAATAAGTCTTGTAATGGAGCCTTTAAAAGCTTTAAATGTAGAGTTAGATTAACCTTTCTGTTTGGATTAAAAAAAGGAAGAAGAAGAAAAAGAAGAAGAAGAAAACAGATAATCATTAAGTAGCCAATTAAATCAACATTCGTTTCTCTTTCCCAGTCAGTATAGTTTCTCTTGACTGTCCCTCTCTCCAATAAACATGATGTTATTTACACTGCACTCACGTTTACATAGTTTTACTGTACCAATGTATTTTAGTTCTGTAGGACTCCACCCCTCCCATAGGGATCAGTTACAGTTCATGGCAGTACTGAGGTAAGCCCTGCTTTTCCCCAGCCTCAGGTGCCATTCCTGAATAGCTGTCTTGCACAGATTGACCTGGAGAATCGAAGGACTCAGTCTTCAAGTGGAGAAAACCCTTCACCAATACAAATTGCACCAACTGTGCTATAAGCAAACAAGAGAAAAGAAGCATATCTTCATGAATCATCACCTAAAGGAGCCTATACAGATTTTCAACAAAATACAGGGAAAAAGTGCATTGCCTGGAAAAAGTTAGAGAGTTAAATATGATTAATGGTATTGTATATGTTTGCAGGTCTTTTAAATTATTGACCCAGTTCTTGTCTTTTCAACACTTGCTTTTCAGTTTTTGACTCCACCCATGTGTGCTCTTCATGGTTATTGTTTTTACTTAGAATGAAAAAAAAAATCTTTCTGGTGCTATGAAAGCTGTGCTGAAAGTAATAATTGCAACAAATCAATCACTTCCATAACCCAAAGTAACACATTTTTATTATTACCACTGCAGAGCTCAGAAAAGCATCTGAAAYTACATGTGAAGAAATTTGGCCATCGCATTGGAAGTCTCTGAAAATCAGACCTCTCTCCAAGGCTGTTTCACCCCTATTCGGGTTCTTTTCTTCTGTGATCTGTGATTATCACACCATTTGTCTTTTCTGTATCCTTCAGACCTCAAGGGAATGCAAAATAATACGGATCCCAGAAACAGATTTGGATTGAATTTGATTCTTTCCGATAGAGAGTTCAAACAGCTAAAGAGGGTCACAGAATCAATATGCTCAAAAAACATGGGCATTTCAGAGAAAAACTCAGTCAGGATACAAGGGGGAAAAGGGGAAAAGCAGCTGTTCTCCCCTCTTCACCTTCACCCTTCCAGTGTTGCTGTTGCCCTTCTCTTTCCCATTACCCTCCCTTTTGGAAGCTGCTTTCCATTCTCTCTCTTTTTTTTTTTTGTTGTACTCCTCCTCCTGCAGCTAGCCCTCCCCCTCCCCAGCTGTTGCTCTTTCCCAATGCTGGCTTCTTCTGCTGCCTTCATCCCAAGGTTTGTGTAGCTCTGCATGCTAATTCATAGGCATGAAATCACATACAGAGTTTAAGTTTAAAAGACACTTCTATTCATTGAAAAGAAAGAACAGATATGCTGTCTGACTAGTTTCCATGATAGCTCGTACTTTTAAGCAGTTACTTTTGAGCACRATGGAGAGGCAGTATAGATGGACATTAATTAAAGCAAATCCAAGGCCTTTCAAGGTGGCAGTTTTAGATTATTTCCAAATAAAAATAGAAAAAAAAACCCAAACATTTTATTGCAACAGATAACTCTCCAAGTGAATCAATCAAAAATTGTTTGCTCATGGCCTCAAGCAATGAATGTAGGTGTAAGGCAGTGATGCTTCTTTCTAACAACTCCAAATGGAAGTAAAACCTTTACTGCCTGCAAAATGCTATGGATAATTTTCTGACAGTATCTTTTCTTAGTACTCATTAGTAGGCAGTAGTACTATTCATTTTAATGGTGTTACATTTGCTTTTTTGTTAGTGATGTAATTCATATCAAGTCCTACATACTAAGTATGTTCCACATACTAAGGTACAAACAGACTAGTTTTGCACTATTCCCTCTACATTCCTGAGGCACCAGGTTGAACTTATTATTTGCTAATTCCAAAAAGGGTGTTGATGAGAGCACAAAGCATAGTAATATGCAGGCTTGAAGATTTCTAATACCCAATTATCCTGCACAGCCACTGGCATGTCACAGTGTGAAATCACAACCACAGCTTCTCCTCCTGGAGTTTCTGGAGATAAGATTTGGTTGCCAAATGTAGACCCCTTGTGAAATCCTTCTTGGCCTCCAGATGCCATTCCACAAGAGCATGGATCACCTGTAGGAATCAAGCTACACCTGACAAACTACTGCCTAAGACTGATTTGAGGCACATTAAAGCACCTGAATTAACATTAGAGGTCTACWCCTGGCAGCTGAATCCATCCTAGATTGTCTTGGAATTTAAATTTCCACAGCATAAGAAAATTTCTAGCCATCCTGCTTACGAAGGAAAATTTAGAAAGGATAACCTGTGTGTAACCAGTATTGTCATATCCATTTGAATATGCTGAGAGCCAGGAGCAGCTCTGAGAAACATTCACAGACTAATTCAATATTAATGAGGATGTAAGTTTTTGCAGCACCCAGGTTTAGCCACTTAACTGAGCTCTAAAGGGCTAYGGTAATGGGCCAGTCTCCTTAGTTTGCCTAGACTGATACCTGAAATGATGCCAAACTGAAGTGCTCTGATGGAGTCTTGGTCTCGGTCTTTCTGCAGTGACTACATAATGCCACCAGGATGATTAAGTTGCTAACTTGGCCAGTTAAATTTAGTGCTACGAATAGCAGAGTATTTGCTCTTTGGGGGCCTCACAAATACATCTACAACAGAAGGTACTGCAGGAGGAGGAAGGTGAACACTGTGGGTGATCAACCCACCAACGCATGCATTTTCTTCAGATGGGCATTACATTTCTCAGTTCCTATGAAAGACTAATGATTAGAGGTGCTCTCTTCTTGCATCCTGAACAACAGTCTGAATCTTCTGTTGTTAAAACATCATTTGAAGAGTGTGGAAAGTTGGTAGAAATTGTTCTGGAGATTGCAGGCCATCCAGTCACTTCCTCTGTGTTCCTACTCCCCTTGCAAGAGCAATGCATCAGGCACAGCTGCTGAGAAACTTGGGGCATGGTGTGACAAGCAGTGATTCAGCATGTCATGAAAAGCTTCCAACTCCTCAGCTAGAAAAGACTCCACCTCAGTGGAGATGTAATTACTGTCTATGAAATCCTAGCCCAGTGCCAATGTAGGTTTACTGGGGAGAGGTAGAGAAAGGGGACAAGGGCTCAGTCAGTCAAAYCTTACATTAACACCATGGTGGAGAAGAAACTGCCATGCTCTGTGAGACTGCCCAAGGCATCCCACCCCATTTTCAGCAGTGATGGTAATGGTTGCTGTCTTACGCTACCACTAACTTTGGTCAAGACTGCTCCCCAAAACAGCTGAAAGGAAGTAACTATCAGCCAGGAGCCACAGCTCCCCAGGTGTGCTAAACTGATCCCTTGCAGTGAACTGCGTGTAAACACAGCAAACAAATCCTGCAGGCAATAGCTGAAGGGGGAAGCAGCAAGACAGACTCTTGTGAGAAGAACAAGGAGGAAACCACAGCTCAGAGCAGGCATCAGTTATTCTCCCAGAAATTTGCCAGCAAGGGAAACTTTAAGGGAACAGGTTCAGGTTAAAGAGACAGGAAGAAACTTATCCTACTTTCAGATCTTCTCATATTAGAATAAGTTTAAATTTACATTTTTGTTTTTTTCTGTGCAGACAGTCAAATCTTACCATTCAGTCAGATGTAGCAAGAAATTTTGTCAGGCTGGCATATGATACAATGAGAAGGAAAAGAAGAATCCCACATCAGTGCTTTTGAGAAGATTTTGGGGTATGTCCAGATATAAAAGTTGGCCAGGTCTTGCCCTTGCACTCAGCTATCTGGATATGAACTAGCTCTAGCCCACAACTCACATAGCTGTGGTAACACGGCACCATGCCCAAGCTAACTAACCCTTCTGGGAATATAGCCAGCTTGCAACAAAGACAGGTGAACATATATCTGTCTGCATCTGGCCACACCAATACATATTTAGAGATCCATTCATTGCCTACAAAAAAGATTCTATTCAATGCACACATACACAAACACACATATACACATATCCATATGTGCATGATGAATGGATAGAAAACCCATGTCCAGGTATATGAACAGCAGTGAATGCAGCTGCAAACTTATATTCTAGCTCCAACAAAATGAAACACTGATAAACAGAGATGAAAAACTGATTTAACTAATTTTATTTTTACCATAAAAGTATCAGTCAGATAAGGTGAATATCRATGCCAAGGTCTTATCAAGAATATCTTTTGGATTTAGAGGAATTAATGAAAAATACTACAAAAGAGATATTATATGGTGTAATAAGTGCAGTTGTTACAGCACTGGGAGGACAGTGGGTGGTGGCAATTCCAGCAGACTTAGCTGCAGCAGAAGAGGATGTATTAGAGAACACCAGACTCACTCTAAACCAATTAGTAGAATGGAACTGAGGAGAGCACAGCAAGAAGACCTAATAATAAGCATTATTAAATATAAGAAACTGATGCAGAGGACAAATTAAAGTCAAGGGCYATGATTTTTTAGGAAGCCAATTGTAGCTTACCATCTATTTAGTGTAGTTTTTCCTGCCAGTTGAAGCAATGCTCATTATGTGAGATTAATACCATACGTGTTTGAACTCGACTGTGTTCTCCATGCTACTTTTTCTTATTATGGTGGGTGTACCTTTTAAGCTAATCKGTAAAAAAAATAAATAAAAAGATGGTGATGTTGCTTAGTAATTTTTTCTCCTGTTTTGTGCTATAATGAATGCTTGCTTTACTCTGAAATTATAATTAAAAAACCCTATCAGTGTAATGTAAGTGATGAATATCCACAATAGAATCTAGGATAAGCAAAGTTCTTAATCTTTCTTTTAATTTTTGTGGGATCTTCAGTTTAATTTTTTAGAATTATCTTTTATTTAGCTTTTACTTGGCTTCCAGTCCAACTTCTTATATCAAAATGCAGGTTCTTGTCTAGAAATGGAACAGATTCCAGATAAATAATTATGGCATTTTTCATAAGAGCAATAGAAACAAATTAGGGTTAGCCATTTTTGAGGGAGTTTTCTTAATCAAAAAAAAAAAAAGAACAGTTTCTGAGAACTCAAGTTTATTTGTAACTTGAATTCTGATGACAGTTTCAACCAAATTAAAAAAATAAAGAAAATATCAGAAATTTCAAAATGGTTTGCTTCAGCATGTCTGAAATATTTCACTTTTTCGGGTCAGATTCACAAGGAATTTGTAGTTTTGTTCATACAACCATCAATCCTGCATGAATTGATATTAGTTCATTTTTATGCCAGTATAGTAGCTTCAGTTTCTGAAATGCAGTCTCAGGTTGCACTGTTCACTGAATCATTACTATTTTTACTGAGAGATTCTAGGAGAAGCTGACTAAAAAGAATCTTTAAAAAATTTAGATATTTAAAGGATTAACCCATACACTCTATTTTTGCAACCCAACCTATAATTTCATTGTGATTTTTAAACTTTTTAGTGAGCACTTCATTTCAAAGAACTTGGAAGCATAGAAAGCAAAGACCAGACATCATGTTAGCAAATGTCCTGTTCATATCCAGCAGTTTACTTATAAATTACCTAGGAAAAATGTGAAAAATCTGCTGAGTAAATTCTACAGTTTTGCTCTGGGTAACTATATAAAATTRTTGGTTAAAACAGAACCACACTTACAATGACATTTATTTTGAAAGAAAAAATGGCCAAAAGACTGACAAAGAACATGAAGACGGAAAAGGAAGATCACTGTTTCTCTAGTGTTAAGATAAATTTCCTTTTAACTGTAACTTACTGTCCTTTGTCATTCTCATCAGCTTCAAATAATATCCTCTTTTACTCTTTTAATCACAGTCAAAAAGTGAGCCAAACTTCAGTAGCAGCATGCTAGCAAAGACATATAGCTGTTTTACTTAGCGGTAATCAGTTTAAACATGTATTCCCAAGAAGGAATCACATTAGCAGATGTCCCAACTAAGTAGGAAGACATTTGCAAAACAGAGGAGTTGCTCATTTCATTGCTGGACTATAAAAATTACTCCTAGTCAACTTTTGGACTATAAAGTTACGATGTGTCATTACATGGGAACTGAGGGCAGCTGTCTCCCGAATGCAGTAACATATTACAAAAGTTTCAGAAATGAAGAACATGAGATTGATTCGAGCCTTTCTTTGAAGTCTATTTCTTGTCAGAGATTCTAAATCTGGTCTTCCTGAGTCAGGGGAGATGAAGTGCTTGAAGGAAGTTTTCTCTCTCACAGACTCAGTGCAATTTTGATGACTTCCCAGACCAAAAAGACTCCTCTCAATGTTTATCTATGTCCATCTGGCCTATGTCTAGGACTTTCCTTCCTGTTTTATGCTGTCTTCTAATTGTCTTTCACTAGTCTTCATTTGTAGACACCCACACCCACACAGCTATTCAGACAATATTTCCTAAAGCCCTATATTCAAATAGCCTAAATTCCTCAATGGTGTATTGTGCTTTGGTCATATTTCTGGTCAGCTTAAAGGAAGGTTTGTTGCTAAATGTTCACCGGTGGCAGTTATTACAGCAATACTTTTCTATAGCAATACTTTTCTACCAAGCTCAAAGGAAGCATCTAGAAACTGTTCTTCTTTAGTGCAAAAATACCTATAYGCATACAAGATCTCTTCTTACTTGATTACAGTACTCCATCCAGCTATCTTGTCATTGTCACTTGCTGCCTGAAGTTTGGGCAATTTAAAGCTGGACTTTTGGTTTGTGAATGTTTATGCAGCTCTTTTCCCAGAAGAACCTTCTCGTAAGCAATATTATTTGGCATTATGATAAGATTAAAACCAAAAAGAACATAAAATCCATAAGCTGTGCAAGTCTGTAAATCCAAACTTATTTGGAAAAGAGGAACACTGCTCATCGTAGTACAATTGCAATATCTAGACCATTTGTTCCTTGCCCAGCGTAAGTAAAGCACTCCAAATGTGGCATGTTCAGCTAACACAGTTCTGAAGATTAAGTAAGTACCTAATCTAATAAAGGTAAGTAATTAAGAGGATTAAATGATAAGACACAGTTCTGTGTCTTGCTCACTTTGGGTAGGATATATTTCCAAAAAATCTTGCAAGTTCCATGAGCATRAGGAAAGGCTAGCAAATCTGACACAGTCTGCATCAGTGCAGGGAAATATGTATAAGTGAGATGAAGAAAGCCTCCTAAAATGTTAAAGAATGGCAACTAGGTCATGGTAAAGAAATACTCATGTTGTGAAAAAACATAAACCTTTTGTGATCACCATTTTATGGTTTGGTAATGTTTATGTATATTTTTATAAACAGATGTAAGAAGAAACTGGTACAACACTGCCAAAGGACAGGCAACAAACATCTGACATGTCAGCTATGAGTATCAGTTCCTCCCCTTTGCTTTATAGGTACATTGAAATGTCACAGTACGTGCATATAATATGTACCTCCTGTTCCAGAAATAATACCTTTATCTCTGTAAAAGTGGGATAGAAAGTGAGGACTGCATTAGATTATGCATACTCCATCCTGTGACATGAGCAAATCAAACACCTTATGATGTACCAGTAATAATAGATATGAATTAATGAGTGATATTACTACAGCTCACTTATTTCCCAAAGCTGTATTTTTAGTGTATTATAAAGGAACCAGAAATATCAACAAACATTCTAGGACCTCTTTTGGGAGGAAGGGAAAAAAGGGAATTGACATTTGCAGTCAGTGTTTTTTCTCTCGTCCCTTAAAGGGGCACTGGTCAAAATAGGCAATGAAAGATAGAAAGAAAAGGATGCTTCATAGTACAGTTTATATCTATTGCTCTCTTTTATTAAATTGTCTCTTGTCAGTTTTCTGTCACCCAAACTTCTTTCACTAATAGCAAGAAGAAATGTCATAAGGAGTACTGATTAATAAATATTTGATGTAGCATTACACTTTACCATTAATACAATGCTGAATACCAGCTGTGCAACATCCAAGATCTCCCAGCTCCGTTTTATTACTTCTTAAGTTTCTAAAGAAGAGAGGAGCAAAGCTTACTGGACTTCTGTCCAGTAATAAAAACACACTGAAAACCACAACTACCCTTTTTGAGACATATTTTTGTTATCCCAGTCTAGGGTAACTGTAGAAAGGTACTTCCTAAAACTTGAAAAAACATGTGTCTGGTACAGGAAGTTCTCTGTAACTTTGAAAATGATTCAACAAACATCTGATCCTGCAGCTTTCAGTTCTGGACTCTATTTTGCAGCATATAGCTCCACCTGTTGAACAGGTTTTAAGAAAATAATCTCTACTATACATTGTCATGTTCACCTTGCTTTTTCTGGGAACTTTGGCATAAAAAAGCTCAAGAAAAGCTGTTTCAAGGTCTCTTGCACGACTATAAAATAAATTAAACAATATTTGCTGACAACTTGGAGAGAAATAAGAGGCAACTTACAGCCAAACAAACTTACAGCTCAGTACAAATTAAAGGGAATTGAGTTCCAGTCAACAGAAAAGTTCGTAAAATATTTCTGACAACATTTCAGAAAGAGAATAGTCCTCTCAGGTCTTATTGTGGGAAAGACTTTTATCTGAAGTATCTAGAAGATGTATATCAGAGAAAGCATGAACTTTACAGCGAATTAGCCTTTGTTAGAGGTGAGTTCCTACGTTTCAACACAGTCAAGCAATGAAGCAGGCATAATAAGTGTTACCTTTGCTTTTGAAGTGCCCATACTTTCAGGACAGACTGAGAATGCTAATGGTCTCATTAACTTTAAAACATATAATAATTCAGTCTGTTACAAAATTTTAGAAAAAAGCTTAAAAAATATTCTCAGCTATTAAACAGAAAACATCCCCTAGTCATCGCAGAAGGCATAAAAATACTGTGGGTCAAATATGCTGAACTAACTGGTACCAATCGAGAATATATCCACTGCATTTTACCCTGGCAGAGCAGAGCAAAGGAGATAGAAGTGCAAAATTCTGTTGCTGCTTTGAATACATCATCAAACTGAGGGGATAATTAGGAAAATCTTTGTACATATTGTTTCTACCAATGACTCTCAATAACATAACTCAGTAACTGATACACGTAATTATTATGTTCTGCTAGCATCTCTCCTATGTATCCTGTCAGTATTTAGGACATATAAGGCTCTTTCAGTTATGCAATTATGAGGTCTCTGACTGTGCTTCAGTAGCAAAAACTTCCAGTAACTTCAACCGAAAATAGGATAGGGTTCTTAATATTACGGGGATCATTTCAAGGCCTGGCTTTCATCTACCAAATTACAACTCTGCCACAAATGGGCCATATTAGAAAAAAAATCTGAAAATATGGTACAAAAATAGACTTAACTGTGGCTCTATAATATTTTATTTTTAGCATAACCTAATATTATAAATACATAAATATATACATAAATAAATTTAAAGTGATTTTTATAGTGGGTAAGTAGTTGAAAGCAATTTTTTTTGTATTAGAGATATATTGTATCATTATCATAAGATTTTATTGATGTCTAGAATCATGTAATTAAAAAATTAAAATGCTTCAATTATTCTCATTATTCTTAGAATTGTCAGAATGAGAATCTGTGTTGCAAAGACAGGAAAATTTAATTGCTGCTGTTACTGAAGTACCCAAAAGTCACTACAATGAACAAATTGTATGGTGCACATGTTCCCTGAAAACTGTTAAAACAGAACTTGCATAACTGGTTCATAGGCCATGTATGACTCCCTGTTCAGGGGAAGATTTATGGTTCTATGCTGATTTCTGGCAGGCTGAAAGATACTTGAAAAAAATGCTGGACAGTCTAAACAAGTCTGTATTTCACACAGGTGGTTTTGGAAGTAAAAGGAATGAAGTGGTGGTCAAAGGTTTTAAAGTGCAACCAAATTTTGATCAAAGCACATTTTTTTAAAAAAGGTGCCTTTAGACTGAACTAAATTTGGCTAAAAATCCAAACACACACACAAATATATATATATGTTTACAGTATAAATTTAATGTATTTATCTTTAAAATACACCACTGTGAACTTTCATGGAAACTATGACTTGTAAGACCCATCTTCTCTATTGACTGGTCTCACTAGCTGGACTGTTGATGCCTTGGCCCTTCCTGCACCGTGGCCAGAGACTTCCTATGATGTACAATAGCAATTCCATAACCAAGGAGACTGCTTCTGTGCATTTTGGGAGTTATTGTCTGGCCAGGAAGTCCAGCTGCAGCACTCAGAAGGATTGCCAATGTGAATATCTGAGGTTTAGTTGGAAATTTTCTGGGGTTTGTTTTTAGTTGCATTTTTTTGCTTGTTTTTAGAGAGAAAAAATCAAGACAATGATAATGCTTCCTTTTTCCTCTTCCCTAACCTTCTCTCATATGCTGACATATTGCCCAGCAAGATCTACTTACTAGACTTTCCTTTTTTTCCTTTTGACAAAGTATGAAGGACCAAAGTAGATAAGACTTGAATATACAGCTTCATAACATGGACAATGCACAGTAAGCAACAGTCTGCAAAGTCTGCATTTATATACTGCTTTAGCATAGTTACWGTCTTGGCCTAGTAGATATAGTGACAAAAGTAATTTTGACTGGATGCAACATGCACAACATCAGTGAAGATCTGATACACAAGATATGCTCAGTTGCTCTATGTAATAATGGTATAAACATAATAACTTCATGAACCTTCCTGTTCAACCTTCTTGCACTCTTACCATGACATGGACATTTTTGATATACATCAGCTGAAATTTTCTAAAAGTCTGACGTTGTATCAAGCAAAAGCAGCAGCAGTGATTGCTTGCAAATTTTTGGTGACCAGACAAAGACACATGCACAACTTCCCTCCCCCAGCATTCTCTAGTGAGGAATATATAAAAGTGTGCATACACTTCTAATTCATCATTCCCATCAAGGGTAGAGGTAGCGAAAAGGCTGAAAGTGTCCTCATCCTCTGAAAATCAGGATAACACATAAGCAAATCCACTAGATAGAGATGTAGCCAAGCTGCATTCCAGACATGGTCCCCACATTTTAAACAYGCTAAATGAAAACTACAGTGTTTATATAATGAATTAGGGGGTTGTATTATTTTTTTCTGTTATAGTGCTCCCCTTCTCATACGCAATCCCTTGTGCAGTGCTGTATTATGCCTGATCTAAGATACTCTGCTGGCAGGAACTTGTCAGATATTTTCTCTATAGAACATCATGCAAATCTATAGCACTGCATAAATAAAACACAATCTTATTAGCATAATTCTAAAAAAACAGATTGATGTCAGGTTGTGACTTTGGTGTTCTGTCACCAGTATTTTATGCAGTTTATGTTTTCATATCGGTGCTTTCACTATTTTTTTTTCTTACACACTGGGGTCTAATTGAAGAAATATCCTGCAACTGGACATCACAAAGGAAACTTATTTTTTAAGGGTAGTTTGACCTAAAGATAGGTTTGTACTAAAAATTTTTCCTAAAATGATGTGAAGCTAGGATTTCAGGTAACCTAGCAGCGCCTGAGATAAAAGAAATATCAGTAAGAATGAATAACAACGCCAAGTAAGAGTGAAAAGAAAGAGATATCTAGTCTCATTATTTAAGTCTGTTTTACTGGGTACAGTTTTCATACAGTGTCTGCTGTCAGAGGTGATGATCTTGGCAAATATCAGCAGATAAAGACATTGCTCTAGCTTTCCCTAAAACCTTAGTAGAAACAGGCTGTGATATTTCACTGCTGTCACCATGTGAAGTAGATTAACATGTCAGAAGTACTTCCAAACTTTGCTCGAGGGTAAAGGGTCATGAAGGGGGACARGAGGCGAGAGGAAATAGCAGAGTCCTAAGAACTTACACTAAGTTTTATGCCAAGTCTAGGGAGAAAAGAGGTCATGGGACATGCAGACATGAAAGTCAGCTGCTGTTCAGCGATTATCCCTTTTCTCTGCAAATATTGCCTTCAGTGCATTGTGTCAAGGCTATTCCCTTGAGTCTGAATCAGAGCTGCATTGAATGGCAGCTTTAGCAAAGTATATGGGAGGTGGTAGGTACAGACAGTACATTCTACGGGTAATTRCCAGATTCCCTGTAGTATGTAAAGCAAATTAGAAAATACAAATAAATGAGCGGCAATTACTAAAATGTTTGCTTTGGAAACTAGAAATATTTTTCCCTGCTGCAACAGTTATTGGCTCATCATCTTCTCAAGGATTTAGAAAAGGGCCCAAACCAAAATTTTCTAAAAAATTAAGTAGTTCTCTGAGCAGGAGGGCTTATAGAGCCTAGATTCCTCTTGGTCTGTCCTGTGTAGACTCTATGATATCTAATAATACTGTTTATCTGGATTTACAGTATATATCTGTTTTACGTGACTGTCTGTTTTGGGGAAGCTTGACAGAATTTCATCTCTCGGAGACTTCAGCTCCTCAGTCAAATTTGGGTGAAATGGGTCAAAGCTTTCATAAATTATATGGGGGAGCTGCTTACAGGAGACTCTCCAGTCAAATAATCCACTTTTCTATAAGAAGCAGCTAAAATAAAACAGGAAATCTGGAGCCCAATTATCGATTAAATATCATGGAATCAAAACAGTTCCCAAGAAAAATTTTCAGTCATTTTATTTTTTACAAATTTACCATGGCAAAAAGGCAAAGTGGAAGGGGAGAGGAGTACATGAGATGCATTACATTAATTATTTAATAGATATTCTACAGCCAAACTCTTTTCACAATCCGAACTAACAGATAACTATTTTGCACTTGGGTCCCGGTAATGGTAGTGGGCCCCAGAGACATTCCAAGGTCTACCAAATCTACCACTCGACTGTGCCTGTTGAGCATGTCTATCTTATCAGGGATAGGTAAACACCACAGGGTATTCCTGGCCCCAAATAATTCTGGAAAAAAAGATAGTTAGGCAGCAAAAATGAACAGTCCTTTTCTACAGCTCATTAGAGAACAGAGACCACAGTAAAAGTAGTAAAAGAATTATTAGTGGAATAAGTATTCAGCAAACTCAAGCAACTTCATTTCATTGTCCGAGGCTTTTTAAAAATCATGAATACTGTTAGAGTTTGTAAGCTCTCATTGAATATCGGGTGAGTTAAAACTACACCATGTCCCTATTTTCCTAAAAAGGCATCCTCTGTGTGTGCTTTGGTGTTAATCCAAAAACAGCATTCTGTGTTTGTCTCATGCTGGAGGGTTTTTGGCTTCTCTATATGCCATAATGTACCATAGCAAACAGAAACAGACATATGACAATTCGTTACATCTTTGCAGGGATAAGTCATTCATCTCAACCTGACACTTCTCTCTTTTCCAAAGTGACACTGCAATAGAGAAATGTGCTTGCTCATTTATGGGAAGGAGTGTAATCAGTCCTGGCAAACAGAGATGAATTTCATTCATACAGTACATAACTCACAGTTTGTACTTTCATTAAATTTCCATGGATAGTATCCCACTAATTTAAGCCAGAAAGCTATATTTCTAAAATTATTTTACCACTGAACTGTGAAATGGGGTCCTGTGAGGTACTTTAAGAGATATTCTATGGCATCARGAGTAAAAATAGCAGTACTTTCTTCGGAAAAATTATAGCTGCCAGTTCCAGATTTTCCGTGTTAATTAACCTAGATGCACTCAAGTGATGAGTACTCTCCCTAATGACTCTACTGGTTCAAAAAGGGAACATTTTCCTGTGATCTCCTCTGACAGTATCATCAGGATGTTGTCAGTGAAAACAATACTCTTATCTAGCGTCTTTTCAAGTCACCTGATTAACTGGAGAAAATAGAAACAGAAAGAAAAGAGCATGTCCTTGCACAGAGGCTGTAAATGTCACTGAAAGGCCAAGGGACCAGTTCCACCTGTCCTTAGTTCGTTAGCTCGGCTTCTCCTGCTGAAGTGGCGGCTTACTGGGGTGCTTTATTTCCCAGTTGCTCTGCCAGAAGGTGGATCTTTACTGTTACAAACCCAGTTTATGTATCCTGATCACAATGGCTCCTTTGTAATGGGAACAGTGGGTGCAAGGCTTGAAAAACAACTTTCCTTCCCGTTTAGAACCCTATAGGCTCATTATTCAATAGCACAGTGGTAACATAATGCATTTGCATTTACTTCACCCTAAATGTATGTAAATTAAAGGGTGGGCTTTTTTATTAAAAATAACACTGATGTGTTTTTTGTTATTCAGAAAAGAAATTGTATTAGTGAAAAACAGCACTAATGACATTTCACATTCAAATTTGCCTTTTGCTGGAAAAAGGCAGGTCTCACCCTGTGCTCAAAATATAAAAAGTAAATTCAAAATCTCTACTAATTGGTACTGTCATCCATATGGTTAGTCCATATGTGTATTTCACTTGTTTTAAGTTATGATTGTCTGTTTAGATGCAGGACTACATACTAATAAAAAAGGGGCTCTCTTTACAATGAGAAATAGATCTGAAATGAAATGCCAGAAGTGCTACACACCATTGCTGGAGGGTTTTGTGGTGGAAAAGTATCAACTTCACCTATAAAGATTACATATTTATGACAGCTGCTAGTGTATTAGGAAACCAGCAACACCGCAAGATGTGGCAAATTGTCTTTAACATTTTGATTTTTAAGGTACCTGGGGCAAGATCTAATCTTATTTAGCCCAAACATTTAAACTGCTATATTGTAAGATCCTGTCACTGTGCCTGGATTGGGTGTTTGGCTGCGTAATCAAATCATTACCAGAGAAGTAAAGATACTCTTCTTTCAAGGCTGACTCACCTGTGTGAGCTTTGCACRTAAATGATGGATTGTCTAGATAATTATGGCCCATAGAGAGACAGTGTATGAGCACAGATTGAAATACTTACTCACACCTAATCTAAACTCCTTCTAAAGCTAGAACACTTACCCATCTTCTCAGTTTTTTATCTGGAGCCTTTCCAGGCACATCTCTGAAAAGGATGACCTCACATGCAAAAGATCGAGTATATTAAGGAAAAAAAAAAAGACATTGGATACCTATGTCAATATCAAATGACATGAAATGAATGAAAGCCAAACTGAAAAATCAGAATTTTGCATTTTATTCTCAAGATGTTAAAGCCTATGTTTCTTTATATTTCATGAGAAGTATGTACACCATCCAGTTCAAGTTCTCATTTTTGGCACTTTCCATTCCTGTTAGCTTTCTTTTGATTCTAGTGGACCAGATCTGTCATGAAGGTCATCTTTGCAGAGGAAAATATGATTGCTCAAAGAGGTAGAATCAATCTCACAGAGGACTGTAAAATCAGAAAGAGACCTTGAACTAGGATCAGTATTCAATGGGGCGAAAAAGTGAAGAAACACCAGGATGTGTTCACAATTGACCTGCATCGTCAAGTAGAAAGGCTGATTAGTTGGAGCTCTTTCCAAGGCATTTTGTTTCATTCCAAATATACTGAGCAGAGACAATCAAGCCTTGAAGTCAGAGCTAGGTAAGTCAGCATGGCCAAACATGACTTTAGTCACAGATAGCACAACTGCAGATTGAAAATCAGAAATGTTTTGTTGGTCAGGGTGTTAGGACACCAAGCAGCCTCTACGAGTCCAAAGAACCTATTAAACAGTGAAGCAATTTAGCAGCCTAAAGGAAGATACCCTTGAACAGTGGGGGATAGTCTAAAGGAAGCAAGTTCCTATGAAAGCCTTTCCTGAATTCATCTGTAACTTGCTGTTTCTAATTTCAATATCAATTTTGGCTATGTACTGAAGAACTGTGAGATGTCTTTGTTAAGTAAGAAGATACAAAACAGAGCTCAGGAAGGGCTCAGGGAGAGATAGATGCCTACTGCTTTTGTTTTGACCTACGTTTTCCTAATATCTTTATGTAGATTTTGAATGTTCTGAGAGAATGAGTTTTTTGGTAATCAGTGGGTGACTGAATAAATAGAGGATCAAAGCAGTCCACTGAGCTTTTTTGGAAACAGGGAAGAAGAGATACTTTTGCCCAACCTCTTCTGCTGCTGAAAGGCTGGGTTGGTGTTATTCAGTTGCAAGAGAAATTTGAAGGTTATGGTTACCCTTATTTGTAAAGATTAAGGATGGGTGTGAGGTTTTCATACCATGTCTTGGATTAAGCTTGATTGGTGCTACTGACAGTTGGCAAATTACAATAAATTATGTTTATGCTGGCCCTCAACCACATTACAGAGATAAGGGACCTCAGACGAGGTGGTAGTTTAAGAGTTCAATAGTTTGAGGTACAGTAATGGGCACCAGTGCATCTTATGCTGGATATGTGATATGTTCCCTCAGCAAATAAGTTTTTGAGAATTATGCTTACTGTATTCCCTACATGTTATTTAATCTATTTTTATTCTTGGATGGAGAGACTGCCCAAGCCACACATAGCAATTTCTGTTGTCGTGTTCATCCTACTATTTGGGGAGAGGGGGATTGAACTTTTAGAAGGAAAYGTATTAAGTCTCCTGATACTGAATTTTGTTGTTTGTCCCTGGTGATCCAGGAGACCATCTTTGATAGGAAAACAATTTTTAAAAAATAACAGTCCTTGAAACACAAGAAATGTCATCTCCAGAGTTAAAACTTTGAATTCTAAGTTAAAGAATTATTTCACACTCTGAGGCTATTTGCTGAAACTGTTTGCCTTTGCTTCCATCACATTTGATGTTATTAGATATTAGATATTAGTCTGTAAAATGTATTTTCATCACCATTTTCTCTGACTCCTGCCCTTCATACTTCAAGTATCTTTGTCCTGGCTCTTTCTCTCACAGGTAATCCCAGAGCTGCAGAGAAAGAAATCCAAAGGCAAGTGTCTATTGTTGTAACTAGGGAGCAGCACAGTACTTCAAATTCTATTCTTCAGATTTTTTTGTTAGGAAAAGCTGGATATATGTTTTAACATCTGAAAGGATCCACGAATTTCTGGAGGCTTTCTCCCTGACTTTGCAACCAGAAAGTTCTTATTTCTGACTGATGTTGGCAAGAACCTGACTAGGAAAGGAAGAGAAAATGATTTTCTATGAAGACATCAATCCATACTAGATACATCGTATGTCCTTTTAACCTGCATGCTTTACCATAGCCAGTGTCTTATCAAAAAGAGACAAATCTCAATGCTATGTAGTTAAAAAAAAGACACGACTTTGTAATTATAAAATGAAAATATATTCCCATGAAACATTTTAAATAAACACCATTTGACACCAGCTGCATCTAACTTGGGTACACAAATGCCACAATTTTATTTATGAACTGCTATAATGAATGAAAGGCCATGTGTGATCACTCATAAAAAATGATCAGCTGTGGATATACATTTCTCTGAAAATGGGGCTCAGTTTCACTGCAAACACAGCTATAGCAAAGGAAACTGTCTTTCAGAATCTCTCTTATGTTTTTCTGTTCTATAATAAGTCAGGGTTAATCACTAATGAAAAGAAGGCTGTGAAGCATAGCTACTGATTAAACATCAAAGCCATCTGTGCCAGGTCACTAAGGTCTAATATAAAATAACCATAATTATTAATACCTTTTGGTATACTCTAAAAATTATGACTTGTGAAATGAATTTTCCACATGTAAACTCACTTCCAAGGGACAAAGTAAAGGTCTAAAAAGCCTTTGTAAGTTAACGCTGGAATTTAATTAGATCCATAGAGCTGTGTAATGTGGACCCGCAGTCTCCAAGTATGCTGAAAGAGAAAAACTGTAAAACTAATTTTCTATGTCTTACTGGTATTCTAATATGAATAAAAGCTATTAGAGTAATAAACTCAGTTCTAATTAGAAACACTGGAACTCTGAAAGAGAAAAAAGTCTAGAGTTTAATAAATGTGGTATTTTTGGAATAAGAAATGGTACTCTTGATTTCAGTTATCCTATATTATATAGAAGAAAAAGTGAAAGACCAGAGAACAGTCCTGAGAACTGTAAGAGAAAAAGGAGAGATGTTTGCTCTCAGTAGTTGCTCTTATAAACTCCACAAGATAGAGTAAAACTAATTTATTCCAAGCAGACTGGCTGAGATAAAACAAATGCTATGACTCTGCATGAACCACACTGGCTTACTGAAACTTGGCAAGATAGCATCTGTATAAGAAAGGTGCACACTTCTACATGCTGGTTACTTAGAAGTGATGATATAATATCACCATGCAAAATCTGAGCACAGAAAATTTTGAGTTTTGTATAAATGAAACACTTGTGGCCACCCACTCTTCAAAAAGTTCTTGGGAATGCTGTAGCATATGAATTCCTATGTAGCTGTTAGGATGACAGATGTATCTGATGTTGAGAGACCATTGCAGCAACTCAGTAGGATCCAGCTGTTGGTTGATTCCCATACACACTTGCAGAATATGGTGGGCAAAGGTTGCCCTACAGGATCTATTAAAGGATAAATGCATGCAGGAGTTCCCTTATGCCTTAGTTGTGCAACACAGAGCTCTTCCCCTTCTCTTTCCCTGACCTGGAAAACCAAAGAGGTGGGTTTTAACCACTTTATTCATCACTACTGCACTGACTAGAGATCATAAAGAAGCATGGAACCTTAAATTAGACCAGAATTAAAGGTAAACCCAACAACACTTAGCCAGTCAGTAAAGACCTCTATAACAGGGAGATGATACCTGATACAGGCATGCACTAGCTCCCTCTCCCACATGCCTTGGTTCCTTCAGAAAGAAAACCTGGGTGTGTGCGTAAGGTGGGGCTTGATATCAACCTCCTCCATGTAACACTAAGTGCAGCCTCTGACCTTCTGTGGTATTTATGGGCTCAAGGATTACAGACATCCACTGGCTGGTCGACTGATGAACTGAGCTGAGATGCAATGAGCCAGGGAATGAGTTGATAGGCTCCGTACAGTCTAAAACTTATTAGTCTACAGACAAACTCAGGGATAATATTGAAGCATAGTTGTGCTATCTCTATAAGTAAATGGGGAAATGTGGACTTAACTATATATTGAGGGGATAGAAGTATGCACCGTTAAATAAGGACTACCAGGAATTAAACAGCTGTAAATAAAACAAGCCTGTTGGTTGCTTTACCTACTTTTGTCCTTTTTTAACCCCAATGAAATATGTATTACATCAGCTTCTATTCATACCATAGTTAATCAACCACTTACCAATATGAACATTTTATGTACTCTGTTTTTTTATTGCACAGAGACTAAACTCTCACTGATGTCATTTCACAGAAGTCCATTGAATTGCACCAGGAATTAATCTGGCCCCGCACTGCTGCAGCTGTATGGAAGATGTTGGCTTTTCACCAAGTGCACACAAAGATGGAAATATTCATTTTCCACCAGTAATTTGCAGCTCCCACATTTGTCAAAAGCAAAAGGCATTTATTTATTTATTTATTTATTTATTTTGCCCAAGGATACTGTTTTCACAAAGCTCAAATAGAAAATATGGTTATCTCCAACCACAAAAATTTCCAAAATGAATGAAAATTTGCAAATATGTTAAAAGATGCAGTTTGGATGCTTCAAATCTTATTTCTATAATTTGCACAACTTTGAAAAAAATATCTTCTTTTATGGGATCCTAATAAACTCCTTCTTCTGCCTTTGCCTCAGAGAGAGGTTTTGTTTCAGTGGTCCTTGCTTAAGGTGATGAGTGTTCATGCCAGCTCTTTCTCCTTCAAGTTCAGGCCACAAAAGCTTATTTTTGAAAGCTTGCTAGTGAGACCCATGGAAACACATGCAGAAATAAAGTTAGAGAGGAATGGGGGCTGACACTGAATCAGTTCAGTCCTCAAGAGTCAGCTGGAAGTCCATGACCTAGCAGTACACTGTTGTTTAAGAATCAGCAATCAGCAAATGCTGCGTGGAAACTACAGACTGGCAACTGATAGCACATAGGCACAAATTTGTTAACTTAGTTCAGGAATTAACAAATGTTAAAAAGCTCTTTAAGAAGGGATACTGTTGTACTCTCTTCAAGTAACACATGAGCCATGTTCCAAAATATTAGTAGTTCAGTATAATTTCAAAGCACTCTACAGTTTTGTTTGGCTCTATATTATCAAGAAATTCAATTTTCTGAGATATTCTAACTTGGTTACCAGGAAACAACAACCCCCTCCTCAGCCTTTAGCACCATATTGCCTAAACTTTTTGGTACATGAGCTAGTAAAACTCCAAATAAGACATGAGGACTAGAGCATTCATGCAGGCAGAAACTGTCACAGCTGGCAGGTGTGCACAGACTGGGTGAAAAAGGTATTTGAACATATGTGTTCAGTGGACTTTCATGAGCTAAAGGTTGCCTTCCACGGGCTTAACACATTATATATGATCATCAGATAAGTATTATATTGCCCAAATCCCATTATGCTTTGTATATATCTTATTTCTTAATTGCAGAATACATCCATTGCAGGTCCATCTTTGTTTGCTCAGGCTCTTTTAAATTATATTCCTGATTCCTTTACAGTTTGACTATTTTTTAAGGGTCTGTGGCATGGGTGCCAGGAGTAGTGAGGAAATCATGGTCCCAGGGATTTCAGCGACAACACTCTCATAGGTTGTGTTAAAGTTTGAGTTGTACCCCTAGAGAGTATGCTGAGATCTGCTAAAGCCTTGCTGTTGTGACCAGGGCTAAGTCACTTCAACTTCTGTGCTCTCTTTTCTCTCCCAAATTGTCATGCTCAGACTGTACAACCCTGTACCAATGTGGGGTATTCACCCCTGTACATGCCTGTAAACAGCAGAAGGGAAGAGTCCCTTGCACATGCTTGCTAGAGCTGGTTGGGAATTCTCCAGTTAAAACAAAGCTATCAGTGTCAAAAGGTAAATTTAGAAGCATTTTCAATTTCAAAACCTGTTTGTAAAATATTTTGAAATTGTCAGAACATCCCCTTTTGACTTTTTAGAGGGAGAGAATTTATATTCCAGCTCGAAATGTCAACATGCAATACATCTAATAGTATATGTAATTTCATGTGTAGCATATGCAGAATTCTACATAACACAATAGTACATTGTTTTAATGTGTATGTCTAAAAGATAACCAAACCAACAGGTGAGAGTGAAACAATATGAAATTATTGAAACAAAACATCTTAATTCAGTGAATTCATAATAAGATCAAGATAGATGGGCTTTCAGAAAAATGAAATGTCAACTTTTTATCYTAATCAGGATGAGAAAGTTTTTTGAAATTTTGAAGATTATCATGGGATGGAAAACTTACTTTTGGCCAGCTCTGTCAGCTCATACAAAGAGAAAATGTGACTTTTCCTGGCTTACTTGGACCGGTCATTTTTCAGTGGGAAGCCATCCCATTATCTTCCCTAAGCCAAGCTATTTATCAGTATGGGGATACATGGTCAGTAACCCAGACCTGGGTCTTGAATGTCTACCCTGCCTAACTGGGTTCTCAGAAACCACACATATGAGCTTGGTCTGGTAACTGATGATTGCTACCCTGTGAAGTGCTATTGGGCATTCTCAATTTCCATTACCTTCTGCAGAAAAAGAGCATGCTAAACATCTTACGGACTCAGACATTATCTTGCATCTTCTTTTAACCAAAGCTAAATAACATCTTATGGACATGATATCACATTACTTATAATRGAACTTGCAGTTTCCTACATAGTTTTTCTGTATTTCATTGTAATGAAGCTGCTGTTTTCCACAGGCCTGTTTTTCACTGTTTTTTCAGCTAGGAAAACTCACAAACTGCCAAATTCAGTTACCCTCATTCATGCCAAACAACATGCCAGGACTGGCATGATCTCAGCAAAAAGGGGTGCTTAACACCTAGTGGTGACTGCCTTTCACTGTGCAGGCAGAATGTTTTGTAGCAAAGATGTGGGACATAGGTTTTGGAAGTGATGAGGTAACTTTTGTTTGAAAAGGTCTGAGAAATACTAAGCCCGCTTATGTTTCACTGACTTGAAAACACATCAGTAGGTTTTTAACAACAATTAAAAGCTGATAAAATGAAAAAATCACATCTGTCAGGTGAAAAATTTGAGTTATATCCTCACATTTTCAGTGAACAACACAGTTGTTAATATTTTGACTTTTTCAGCTAAAATATGGCAGCTACTTGGGGCCAGCAGTATCAGTGCACTGTGTCAATGTCATCACACTTTACCTGGCTTTAATCTGGGACAGAAAAAACACAAAACCCTAACCTTTTTGCAACCCAGAGGCTGCCACTGCTGCTGCCTCATATATACAAGTAAAATCTGGCATGAATGAGGACAAGCATAAAAATGAGGAAGCATTACCCGATTTTTGCAAACTGAATTTTTATCTGCAGAGATCCTCATCGATTCCTGGTTCACAATATTGGGGCCAATGTTTGAAAATTTGTTGGAGTTTGTAGAAGTGACAATATAAAGCTAGACGTTACTAAATTCTATTGCTGATGAGCTTCATTAAAGAAGATAAAGGCAATGTCTAAACAGAGAACTCCCCATTCAGATCACCCTGACAATCTCATGTAATGCTTGCAGTAAACGAATAAATAACCCAGGAAGAGTTCAGTTTGACAACTATTCCAAGAAATTTCTCACTACCTGGTATGTCTCTCTGTCAAGATGTACAGACACCACATCAGACAAGCAGTCTTAAGTGAAGAGAAGAACCTATGTGGTCTTAAAACGATAATAAAAGGTTAATAAGAATATTTATTACTAAAAATGTTGATAAAATACAAGCATTGGAGCACCAGTGGGAGAGTAATGATTAAATTATCTGATTCAGAGAAGATACCTGTATTGTGTAATAAACACTAGCATTAGAGCCTGACTTGTAGTAATAATAACCAGCAACTGATTATAAGCACTTTGCCTTCAGTGTTTATTTGTCTGCACCTGGATATTGCTGCTTGGCAATAATTGGACTCTAATCACTCAAGCAAGCTTTAAATTTACCATGTGTGAGCAAGACATGCTATGTTCTATTTACTCAAGAACAAACTGATCTCATTCAGAGAAAAGATGCCTGTTTGCTTGGCCTTACTAAGGAAAAAGAAATCACCTCTACAAAACCAAATAAACTCGAACACTTTCCTTTAACTGTGCATATTGCACTTACCTGAATTATTGTCCAAGTTGTCGGGTACAGACATATTTTTCTATACTTTTGGGAAGCCTGGTGGTAATCTACAATACAGAGACTCCCAATACACCTTACACTAGGCAACTCTTTTAGAAAAACAAATTTCTTTTGAGTGGTAGTATATTAAGAAATGCCAGTCATCAGCTATTGTTATGGTATTCTCAGCCAGCTAATGAATGGATGCTATCTTCTCAGAGGATATTTTTTGAGGCCAACTCCAGAGGAGCAAAGAGATGGAATCATACTTTTACGAACAGCTCATTAGCACCTCTAGTGTTAGCCAAAGTCTTTGCTAGATGAAATGCAACTCCTGCATAAATTCTGTATAAATGGCACATTTAGGAAAGTGCTCATCCTTTCAAAGGGACACTTTAGCTTGTAAAGACGGACACAATTGTTAGATTTATAAATATCATCTTAAATAGATATATGTTTTTTAACCAGTCAGGTGTTATGCAGCTTGCTTAAAACCTGTCCTATGGACTTTGCTATGATGGATGCTGCAGAAATGCATAATTAAAAATGAAAAAGGCTTTTAGAGCCTGTTTACTTCGGTGACTACTGTGAAACAAATGTTTCTTTCTCCTTGCATCGCCCACCCACAGAAAAGGAACAGAACAAAGATGGCTCTGTCAGGCCTCTCTCCACTAGAGAACGCCTTGAGAGGCCAGAATGTATTAGGGCCCTGCTGAGCCCATTCAACTTCACATAACACTCATACACACCGTACAACTAATTACATGTCAGATTAGCGATTTCATTATTATCACACTACCACTAATTAAAACTGCTTTGATATTGCTCAAGTAGTTTTGTGTGTTTACACAGTTTTAAAGTCTGGGTTTTTTTGAAAAATTGTAAGAAAAAATCAGATTAGTTTTATATAAAGGAGAAAAATAGCATATTAAGAAAGCAAAATCTATGCTGGAATTTTTTTCCTGCAAACCAACTTTTTTAAAAGAAAACTCTAAGTGCAAAGTCACAACTGTACCTTAATCTGCAAAGTAATAGATTCATGTCAGCTTTCCATTCCTAACACTGCCCAAGGTTTAAGTTATCCAAGTAAGTAAATAACAAAAGTTACATCATTTTAATCTGCATTCATCATTTTAATTGCCTGTATCTTCACTCAGACAAAGTAGCACTGTAGTTTTATGGTATTTGATTAATGAGGGCAAGAAAATTGAAGTTTTGCAATAAAACTAAAAAAAAAGAATTCAACAGACTTTTATAGTTTTTTCCCTTATGATTTTAATTTAATGGCTCGTGTTTTCATTACTGCAGAGGCTGTACACTTTAGCTTGCAATTATGTCCCATCTGTGAAGCACTGTGTTATTACAGTTTATTCTAGTAGCTTTTCAATCACTTTTGAGTTGTGCTTTACAAGTATTCTTGCAGCAGGTGGGCTTACTGGCATGGGACCAGAAATACACAAAGCGCAAAGCTGGAGTTTAATGGCAGCCATATGCATGTGGCACAGAGCGCCAGCCTTCCCCCATATGCTGCTAAGCAGCCCCTTCAGCCTGCCAGTCACTCTTCTTACTGACTACAGTCTCTAAGTAGTTTTCTGCCAGGGAAAAATATACCAAGGCAGCAAATTTCTCCAGTGCACCATCCTTATTACTGAGACAACCCTGTCATTAGCAAAAGCACAATGAACCTGATCTGGAGATGCATACCAATTAGGTTGCATGGAGCACTTTTCCTTCTTATCTCTATGGAAACTCGGCCTCCCTGGCTGCAGTGGACAATCAGTAATGTTTCATCCACCCATATGTCACCTAGTTAACACTGTACACTTTTATGTGAACCAAAAATCTGCTGTAACCCTCTCCACCACGCAAAGTAAAGAAATTAAAGAAAGGAAATGAGCAAAGTGCCCGGCACATTTGTGAGCCAGTGCGCCTTTGCTGTCTTTGAACCTGCACAGTCAGCACTCCTAGCCACGGATAAAGCAGCAAGAATTTAACTTTAGCAGTAGCAAACACAAAATCTTCATCTAGTTTTCCTGTCCTAAATCTGAGAAAGCGCCTGTAAATAATTCAAAGCAAACTTCCCTATTACGATAGGTGTAGACTTTAAAATCTCATAAAAATACTATGCCACATACTTTGTCCAGAAGAATGCTTTACACCACTTTTCTCCTCCTACCATCCTTATATATATTTTTCCCCTATGCACTTAGAATTTGAAAAAAAAAATAAATTTGTATCTGGAAATCTACAAATATTTGTGCCCACGCTTACCTAACTAAAGAGGAAACTCTCTGAGAAACAGACCAAATGCACCTGATTCATTTCTTCTCTGTTCGTTGCTACGTCTTTTTTGCCGTTTAAGGCTTTGCTTTCATTTTTACATTTCTCTTTGTTTAAAAACAGCAACAGAAGGGATTGGGACAAGATTGCCGTGCTATTGATTTTAGCCTATACAGGTTTTGTCTGCAGTTTAATGTAAGAGAATGGGTACCAACAGACATGTCAGAGTTTCATCACAAACTGCAGTAACACTTTGATACTGCACATACCATATACATAAATAAAATACAGGTTCTTCAAGGCAAGAGAAAGCATTTTTAGATGTTTAGAGCCCTCATTTCTCACCTACACTGTATCACCCCATTTGCTTTAAATTGTTCTATACAGTATTATTTTTTTATTTGGTATAATGAGTAACGAATAACAATATTTGAAATAGCTGTACTCCATGTCCTTTGGGCAACAGTACTTTTCCTAGGCAAGAATGTCATCTTTATAGTGATACTTTGTAATTAGCAAAGCAACACCTCATATATGCATCAAATGTTGACAGATAAAKAGTACAGGTTACAAATGTCAAAAGGAAATATGGAAGTCTTCATCTGAAAGCATACAGGGTTGAGTACAGACTTTGAGAAAATTCCAGATTAAATGCAATGAATGTGTTTGATATGGGCCATGGCACATCAGGAGAGGTGAACTTGTATTCCAGATGAACAAATATTTAAAGAAACAAAATGCAATTAAAATAACACCTATCAGACAATGAATGTTGAAAAATAAAGTCAAGCTGAGAAGTGACAGTGACTCAGGAAGATGTGCAAAAAAGAAAAAGGAAAAAAGAGGATATCAAGGAAAACTGACTTCTATCACAGAATTGACTAGACTTATGTCAGTGCTGTTGATATTCCCCTGACACTGTCACTTATAGAACATTTATTTTTTATTATAAAAGCAATTCTGAATATGTGTAAAATTTGAAGTCTTCTAGTGGGAGCAATTTAAAACTGAATAATGCTGTCCTGAGGGAATTGTACTACTCTTTGGGTTTTGTTTTTAGGTTTAACTCATCATACGAAAAAACTTCTTCTTCAGAAGTAATTATTATTAGTTGTGACCCTTGAGAACAATGGGGAAAGAGTTAGTGGAGACTTGTGAGGGAGCTTTTCATTCAGATGTTAAATACACTTTCAGGAAAACAGAGGGAGTAGAGATCAAATTAAAATGAACCAGCAGAATTTTGTCCAGTCTCTCAGGTTTATTATCAACCTGCCATTCAGCTATTTATGGGTTACTACAAGCAGAGATTCAGATAATTTCTTTGGAGCTTTTATATTAGAAATACAACAATATATTTCATATTTTTCTGTAAAAGTTGCTAAACTCAATGTGAGTTTTTCCCTTCATTAGTGCCAGAGGAAAATAAAGATAAAAAATGACTTAGACATTTCACCTGCTTCTATTTCAGACGAGAAATCCACTGCATTTCTCAGCCTGCAAAATGAGTTCGGGTGTAATCGCTGTATTTGTACCCAACACGCCTAGAAGAGTACTGTTACAATAAGGGCCCAGTGCCGTGTTCAGTGAATAAGGTAAGGAGCACTGTTTTTCTTTTTTAATAAGATTCCTCCTTTTTWAGGATATGGTCTGTACTTATACACATTTCAGTCCCAAAACCAATGACTGAAAACACTGTAAATAACTTCTATGAAACAGAGACTCAGAATGGGGTTGGGGGTGGGGGGAGATGCATGTGTACTTGTGGGATTTTTATTGTTATTTCAGAGATTGTTGGGCACCTTAAAATTAAGTATTTTGCTAAGTCATAACCTTAGAAACTTGATGCAAAAACAAAACTTCTTTTCTGACATAGCCATATACAAACTATTTACACAGGATGGACATTTAGACAAAGAAATAAAAATAACAACTCTATTTCTCAGGGTCCCTGGAATTTCACATTCACTCTTGTAACTTAGCAGCTCTACAGTATTTATGGGGCACATATCATTGCTGTGTAATAAAATACCACTGTCCTGATGTGCAGATGGCTTTGGCGCTATGAAGAGGTGTTCCCAGTACCCCTTTTCAAATATACCCTTAGTAGCTGCCAGCAATGATATTTAAACCCTTTTATCACATAAACCTACTCATTCTTGACTCAGTTTATTTCACTCATTTCCTGTGCTTAAGGCAAATCCACAGGTCATTTTTATTTTTCAAAGAATTTCATGACTTTTTTTTTGAATAGGAGGGTAAACACTACTGCTTTACCTTGTTGTTTATGATGTTTGTATAGAACCTCTTTGAATTCACAACAGGTCAGTTTGGGATCAGGGGTATTTCAGTAAAGAAAGGAAGAAACTTAACTGTAGGTCTTCACAAGTCCAGGATAAAATGGATTTCAGTCAGTATAACTGTACTACATTTTCATTTACTTAAAGATGTGAAGATCAGTTCAATACAGCACTCAGATTTTTCTTCCTGATATTACAGCATTGGCACTTTGCCAAAAGTAATATATTTTACTTTCTTGTGCTGCAGTACAATTCAGTGGGATATTCTCAATGCAAAGCCAGGGAGACAAATTTCTGTGATTTGAGCTATGCTCTGCTGAGAACTTGAGGCGAGGTAGCAAGATGGTCTGAGCTGCTTTTCTACAATTCGATTTCAGAGCAACTGGGAGCATCAAGAAGCATACTCAGTGTTACACTAACAGCAAAATTTCTRTAGGAACTGACTAGAATGCAAAAGGTGTAGATGACCTCCAATAAATCCTCCCTAACTGAAGAGCCTAAGGTGGGAGTTTTGCCAATCTTGGCTCCTGCTATAGTCCGTGGAGAGGAGACCCTTCACTCCAGCAGCAACCTGAATCGCCTTCTGAAGGAGATTTTTTTTCTCTCTCTGGGCAATCATGAAGCCTAGGACAAATATGTTTCTAACACAAACTCCTCAGCCCAACTCCAAGAGGGAGGAATCCAGACTTGAGTGACTGACCTTTTCCAGAACATCATGGGACAGCACAGCACCCCTTCTCRGGGCTCAGGGAGAAGTCTCGCTATGCTGTTAGGCTGGTAGTTAAAGCACTGTGATGTTAGCAGGTGCTTAGTTAAAGTGCATTTACTCTTCATTGAAGAGAGCTGAGTGACAGTCCTACAAAATGAAGTTTATTACTTAAACCAGCCTTTACTGAAATATCACTTCAATTTCCAGACATTTGAAAGTTTGGTTTCTTTTTCAGTGAGGTCAAGTGTGGCTTGTTATTGACAAAATAAAGGAATTTCTTTTTCCTGTTTTTTTTTTTTTTTTTATCCTGGACCAGGGTGAAAATACCAAACACCAACTCAGCTGATCACTTCTAATGACACTAACCACTGACTAAAGTAGAATTCAACTTGGATGTAAAATAAACTTGGGGATGTCCCTGCACATTTGTCAGTCTTTTCCATTCCACATGACAATAAAACCTATTCAGCAAGTAAACGTCTAATATGCATCTGTAACTAAGGGGAAGAAGTCATATATGTATACTGATGAAAATTAATACTGAAAATCCAAAAATGTACAAAGAAAAAAAAGATTACTTAGAAAGCACTGAAATGCACAGTCATGATCATTACACAACCTTAAAGTCCAACCCTGCCATGATTCCTGAAAACAACCAGAAATACAGGTGTAACATTTCCATCAATAAAACGTAGTTTTTGATTCATAAGCTCAAAACACAATAAAAAGATCTTTTTCTGCAGTTTTACAGATTCTAGCCTATAGGTAGGACATCTCCTTCATTATTCTACCCAGACAGGGACAATAAAAAAACCTGTTCCCGAAAGTCCAGGATCCAGAAAGCAGCAAAATTATTCTAGAATGACAACAATATGGATTCATCTCATCTGCATATACCAAGCTGCTGGGGCAGAAACTGATGCAGTTTTAAAGTACATCATGGAGATGGAGGAAGGCTTTTCCTGTACAGACATCAGTTCCAGAGGTTATTTTGGGCAGTAAAGCAGAAAACCATGCATAATATAAAGACTGCAGCACGTTTGCTCAGAGTAAGTGTACATTTTTTAGACTGAACACTTTAAATGATGTTACTAATATGTCAAGATCCAAAGTTAATGTAAATGAATTGCTGTCATTGTCAGAAATGTATATTTTGTGATGTCATATATGAAACTAGCCTTCAGTTTCAATATTTTCTTCATGACTGTAAAAATATATCTTACTGGAAGAGAAATGCAGGTAATTTATAGTCATGAATGTTAAAGATCTTAGAAAATATCTTAGTCCAAAGATAACCTTATATTTGAGGTAAATTTATGAAGTTAGGATGGTGATATGTCAAAGGCCAATAGTTCATGTGTATGTCAGTAAAATTCGGTACAATCTTTCATATTTTCTGAACTTTAATTATGTTTCTCCTTAAGTTGTCTGTTAAATTGTTCCTGTATTTTTAATGATTGTGTCTTTTGATACAGCAACATTCATTTCACGATCTGTTCCAGAGCTGGTTGGTTAAGCCTGTCATTTTATTTCCCTGTAATTTGATACAATTCATAAAGGCACTTCATTGCAAATCTTCAACTTTACAAACCTTTTGCTATGTTGGTGATGAAAAATACTGGTGCATTAAGTTACTTATTCAGCTGTAATTCATATAAATTAGATTCTTTGTTTATTAGTATTTTATGCTTATGGGTGGTTGTAGGATTTTTCTACTAGCACTTCTTTGGAAGTTTACCCAGTTGAGCTATATAGTTGAATACCTTAACTGTATCACGTCATTTCTATTTTCTAGTTGAATGATACAAGAAGCACACACACATGTACACATGCACTTACATACACATACACCTATATATATACATATGTGTATCTATAGGTACATATACATGCTTATCTGTAAGTATTCATTTGTACATGCACATAGGTATACACACATGCACACACACACACACACACGACCTCCCTGTCTGCTAAAATAAGTCATGATATCTTATAAAGAAAATTATTTCTCCATCAAATTAAATTCTCTGCCAGTTCCTTACTTTACTTTGCATTAACATTCTCACAGAAAGGGGATATCCTGAGCAGAAATTTATGAAGAAAGAAAATTAAGATGCTCAAATCAAGATGTGATCAAAAATTCACCAGAAAGCACTACAGGTCCTCTTCCCTGGCTACTGATTCACTTACAGTCCTACATCACAAGACTTCCTTTTGCAGTCCAAACTAACTAGGGTGACATGCCATCCCTTCTCAGGCAGAAAATGCACACATGCGTGAAAGTTTAAGGTGAACTGCTTGCCTCTGTTACACAGTACGTTCATTATATGAGAAAATTGCATACCTTATGTTTCTGCTTCTTTAAAAATGCCTTGCATGAATCTTTTTTTCCTGGCTCCTGTGCCATCCTAAACCCAAAGCCTTTTCACCCTTTCAAGACACCACTGTTAGCCAGGAGCAACCCAGGCGAATCAATAACCCCCTGTGGTAAATGTACACTTCTCTGGCCTGACATATCCAGTCCATCAAACATTCCTCTGCCTAAAAGGAAAGCAGAACTCCCCTTCTCTGTCACTAAGTCCATTCCTCAAATCAATGCACATATATTAATCACATAGACAATTAATGAAATAAAGCAAGTGCTTTAAGAGCAAACCCAGTATTCCTCCATGCGTAGGACATGCTTGCTCACTTTTATTCTGATGGCTTTGTAGTGTTGTTTGCCTTGCTTAAACGCACTTGCCACCACAACTCTGATGTGGGGCCCAGTCCAATTACACAGACATAAGACTGGACCCTTCATTATGCATATAAATCACTCCAGCTGGTTTGCTGTATTCAGAATTCAAATTTCGTATTCACATTGTATATTCAGCATTTTTATATTTTGAATTCATATTCAGAAATGAGAGTCAGCATAGGCAGGATTGGCAGGTATTCTGGTTTACCAGAATTATGTTCTAGGGACTGCTTCAGGTAACTGAGATTCAGATTTGCTTCTGATTGACAGCACTGAGCCAAGCTGGTAACGCGGGCTGTGTCCGTAGCAGTGAATGACCCAGTGGAACTTGCCTATCCGCACTGTTAAGCAGCTTGAATGGTTTCTGGCATGGTTTTAACCTATCTATCCTGCTCCCAGCCATTCCTGGGGCACATCCCAAGTAGCTGTGTGGGCCCGGCACCAGTTCCAGCTGCCAGTTTGCATGTGGCCACCCTGCTTTGGACCAAAGAGAACTGGACCCTGTGGACATGCATTGTCCAGTGGCTCTTGGCCTCAGCGCCAGAGAACTGTCTCCACATGTTTTATTTGCTGGTCTGGGTGTTGCCACATGGACCTACTCGCACTTTTTTGCCACCACCCTGCCTAATACCTGACACAGTAAACAGTTGTATGACAGTGATGTTTTAGGGTTAACTTCCAGTGTATCTGTCAGCTGTTAAGCTGAATGCAGTGAGCTTGAGGAGAGGTTCCCTCAAACATATCCACAAGCACATGGAAAATATTTTTGAGGAAAATATTTTCAGCACTAGCAGAAGAGAAAGAAAAAGCAGGTTTGAAGTCCCACTGGGCTGCAGGCCAGCACCCCAAATTATCTGCTTGATCCTTGCGTCAGAGAAGGAAGACACTGGAAAACAGTATGTGCAGAGGGAAGGTGTACAGGAGAGGACTAAAAATCTGGAGCAAAGGAAAGAAAAGAAACAGTTGTCTCTCTTCCCCCACACATTACATCAGTTATCCAGGCCTATCCAGAAGGGTGGAAGAGGTAACCTGGTTCCACATTTCAGATATATGGTTTCCCTAAGTCTGAAACATGGATGACATCACTCCTATCATACGTGGGTTATGTGAGGGGGATTTTCCAGCTTGTCCTCCAAGAGCAGGATAGTACAACAGGATTATATCTGAAAAGCAAAAACTGACAGCAGCAACAA
Organism: Apteryx rowi; assembly: GCF_003343035.1. Lineage (NCBI taxonomy): Eukaryota > Metazoa > Chordata > Aves > Apterygiformes > Apterygidae > Apteryx > Apteryx rowi. Next base: position 879,072 of record NW_020449052.1, on the reverse strand, counting down.
CAGAAAAAGGTAGGAAGGGAAATTGTATTTAAAGAAGACTCTGTAATACATGTGCTTGAATGAGAGACTTATGATCTCTTGTGTAAATTGCAGTGTTGTCAGCTTTCATGATTTCATTCTGAGTCTTGCGATGTTTAGGGTTGTTTTCCTTCTTAAAGCTCCCATCTGAAGTGATTATATGAACATCTCAGCTTACATTTCAAAAAAAAAAAAGTGAGACTATAGTCCTCATTCAAAGGAAAATTTAAAATTTAACTTGCATTTCCCTCAGTGGTGCAAAATCACATGTACAATCACAAAACAATAGCTTGGGAGTTGTTCGTTATTGTTTTTAGTATCTTGATTTGTAGCTAACTATATGATTTTTCAATTGGGAATGAGCAATCTGGGCACTGTCCAGTGACACTCCCCAGGTGCTTAGACCAGTCTGGGATAGTATAGAGTCTGAGACAGGACAGGCGTCCTTGAGGCTGTATTTCATGTTCCCAGAAGTAGAAGACTTGCTTCTACCCTTCAACTCATGTTCCTTAGGAAGGTTTATTTATATGCAAAACTTCTGATTGCCCTTGTTCTGGGTCTGTGTTACTGGAAAGTAAAAATACTACATCATTGTGATGGGAGTGTTTTCTTCTGTTGGGAAGGATACACATACACATGCTCCCATTCCAAATATGCAGCTTTCTCCATTTTTACCTCCATGCTGACTGAAAGTGCATATTCAGGATTTCCAGTGCATACTTCTAGTCTGTGTTTTCTTTCCCATAATTCAGATAGCATAGCAAGAAGTCTTCAAATTTTAATCAATAAAAGTCAAACAATCTGAGTTCAGCCCAGGAAAGGAAAACTGAAGTTTCAAAGAAGAAACTTTCAGTAAGAGTGAAAATACCAGAATTAACCATGCATTGGTTCCTAAAAAGGTTCTATAGAACTTAGGGTTTATTATTAAATATTAAGAAAAAGTGCATATTTTACATATCCACTTCCTGRCTTTCAAATGCACATTACCTGCTTCCCTTCTGTATAGCTGTATGTCTGCTCAATTCCCAGAAACCCACCTAAAAATACACTTTAAAAATTGCATCTATATTAAGACCATGGACAGCAAGTCACAGCTCCATCCAAGCAAAACCATACAACTAATGACTCTTCAAAAATGATGTTTTTAATGGAAATGCATTTCTGAAAAATGTCAACCTCCTGAACACTGCAGCATGGCCTGACTGGAAGCCTACTGAGGCTAGTGCAAAGGCATCCAATGACCTGGATGGCCTTTGTACCCAGTCTCTACGGCCGTTGGAGTACCTCTTCATACACAGGCGGGAAATAAAAATGTTTATAGCAAATCCTGCTAAAGCACAGGGAGAGCATGTTATGAATCAGCTATTCAAGATTTGTACAGCTCAACCCTTAGCATTTTCCCCTTATGAATTTTTCCCTTACAGTGGGTGTGTATATTGCTTATAAAATATAAGAAAATAAAAAAATATCTGCATCATCGCTATTTTCTTCCATTCATCATAGTTGATTTTCTTCCATTCATCACACATACTATATCTCCATGGGCCCAGCTTTATGTGTAGGACCTCTCCTCATTCTAGGTGGAAAGTTATGCTATGGTATATGCAGTTATGCTAAAGGTGGGATTTTAAGAATAACTGAAGTATAATATGCAGTGATTCCCCCCCACACACCTCCCAGTTCATATAATGTACATGCAAAAATAGCACCTAATATTTGTTTCCAAATAGCAAATGAAGTATAGGATTATATTAGAGTTGCATCCATAGTAAGACATCTATTTTAWGTGTCCTCTGGCAGGTTAAACTGGAAAGCAGTCAGCTGGAGTCCAGTGTTCCCTATCTTGCCTTTTTGTCCATAAAAGGCTGAACAAAATTGGACACGAACACAAGCGTAGTCTGTATGTAAGCCTTGGATTCTTTTTATAGCCCTGTTTCAGATGTACTTTTCATGTGCATCTTATCTGGCAGATTTCAACATCTTCTGTGAACTGAAGTCCCAATTCTGCAATAGGGTCCACAGTTCTGGAGACAAACAGATGACCTCCTGGGGCTGGTGCACCCAGTTGACTGCAATGCACATTCTTATGGACATAGAAACTGCATTTATGCAGCACATTTGAGGCTTTATCTATGAGAATCTGTTAGAAGGTAGCAAACAAATATACAAATACAACAACAGTTAGTAAAAAAGGGAAAAACAAGAGAAAATTGGCCAGAAGTAGCCAGGGGGAAAGTGAAACTCCCACATTTACCCTAAAAATCAGAGCACTTATAATTTCAGCATTTTATTGATCAGCTGAAACAAGCACACCAAGCAAATAGATTAATTTTGCTTTCTCAGATGGTCTAAAAGTTCTTCATGTTTGTAAGGATTTGAGATAGCTAGCTAAGCTAGTTCATTATTTCAGAAATTTAATAAGGAACTTGAAGACGAAGTCTGTGGAAAGCCCCTGCAATAACTGATGCTCTCAAGTTTTGCCCTGAGATGTTCTAAAATGCTCGTTGATGATTTGACTTTTCTCACAGTATTTTATTTCAGTAATTTTTAAAGAAAGAAAAAGAAGATAGCAAAAAAAAGAGAGATCCTTTCTTCTTCCTTCTCTGTCCATTAAACGACTGATTCTAATTTAACGCTATGATGTTGAAGGTCTTTGAAATTCAAAGGTATGTTTCTCTTCCCATCTCTAATGGGATAATAGCACATACTAATGCACATGCATTTGTTCTTTTAGTCACAATTTCATAAGAATTGCAAGTTGCAAACATTATTGCTTTATGATTATTGTGCAATTAGGCAAAAGAAGACACATATAAAGACAGGCAAATGGRGAGGACAGAAGATGACATTCAATAATATAAGCTTCTTTTTTCTAGATTACACAAAGTTCTATTTATAGTCTGCATATTTCTCAAATTCACCCTTTCAAACAACTCCAAAATCAAATGCCTAAAATCTAACAGTACTTCTACTGCTCTTTTGTGCCTCCTTAAACCCTTCACCTGATACCTTACAAAAAAGAAAGAACAATGTCCTAGTATAGCCATGTAAAATGTACAATAAATTATTTTAAAAAGGAAGCACTTTAATGCTAGCAAGCACCAGTTGTCTGCTTCGGAGCTGTCACCAAAGGACACTTTAGACATTAGAGTGCATTATTGGATAGTAATAGTAAATGGCTCTATAGAACCTCACTGATCATTATTGCCATTTAATCATTTTCTTTTCTGTTTGCAAAATGGATAAATGAGCATTTTCATGCTCTCAGAACAAATTGTAGAAATCAAAATTGATAAAATACTTTTAAATAGTTTTCACTTAAAAAAAAGTATTGTTTTGATCTGCTGCACCACTCCTGCTATATACAACCACAGTGTATCTTTTTGTATTTTACTGAATTTAGCTCACTCCAAATTAAAAATAGAATTCTCTTCTTTACAGTTTCAGGTTCAGTGCATTGTAGTCTCTCAAGAGTTTAAGTCATGGATGATTATACCATATGGGAATTCATCACAGCCCACCAGGTTCTGTTTCCATCCCTAACTCATGCATTCATGAACTGTATGGACTTCAAATGATGCCCATGTTTACCACTGTTCTTATCACTGAAACACAATCATTACAGTGCTTGAAAAAAATTGTTTAATAGAACATATTTTCTTTGCACTGAGTTTAACCCTTGAAATGCAGAGAGTAATTGTAGCTGTGGAACGGATTCTCATTTACACAATGACCTAGACACCTGGGAACCTATGTACCTACCTCCCATTCATACATGCATGTCCATATCCATGTCTTTATGAGAAAGCACGTAAAGGTAGGTACACAGTGCATGTGCAAACATGTGCTTCAGTGTGCCTGCAGAGACTCCCCTTAGAAAGGAGGAAGTGTGGAGATAGGAACCTGCTGCAGTTTTCACCCACCAGAGAAAGAAGCACAGAGCTCTGGTTTGGCAGGCACCCAAATAGCTGCATGTTAGCTTGGCAAGAATATCGTGTGCTGTGGCCAGAAAATGCAGGAGACTGGCATGTCCTTCTTAATTTTTCACTATGCTCATCACAGTGTTCAAAAAAACATTTCTGTGAGAGAAAGTAAGACAGACTTCATTTAAAGAGTGAAATCCTGTCCCCAAGGAAGTCAAGTCTGACTTTCCTGAGGTCACTAAATTGCCCAATCCACTTTCCAGACATATTAACATTAGTCACCACACACAGACAAAATGCTTCTAGGATTTCAGTTCAAAGCATTTTCCTGTTCAAAAGAACCTCAAACAAACAGAAAAGATATGAAGCTTATTGAAACATTGCTCTTTTTGCCCAGTGTTGGAGGCTTGAGTTCCTAAGAGTTCATGGCTATCAGCATCAGGCAGAATGAAGAACGTTACCACTGCTGCAAACACGAACAGCTTTTGTCAGAAAGAAGTGCAGCTGATTAATCAACTTGATATTACCCGAACTGATTAAACAATGAGACATCCTGGGGTTTTGCTGTCTGTCCTGATGAGTGCTCATCATAACTATTAGTGCAAAACCCCAGCAGGTCTCCCTTGGGAGTAAACTACCTTCTAATGTTTTTCCTCTAAAGATTAATTCCATTGTTATGGAACCTGTGTATTAAAGGAACTATAAACTAATCATTAGTCATTTTCAAACAATTTGACCTTTCCAGCTTTGACTGGTGGAGTGTTTTTGGAAGAGGTCTTGTTCAGTTTCCCTTATTCACATAAGCTGGTTTACTTAGACAAATGGAAAAGTGACTGATATGTCTGCAGTATTGTGTTAATTTCTAAAGCAGAAAAAGTGAACAATTTTTTAATGAACTTTTTTTTTTCTGAAGTAATGTTAAAAGGATTAGCAGCTGTGGAAACGATGAAAACCTTTGCTTTGTTCACCGAATGACCCAAACCTCTGCCTAACCTCCAATACAATAAGCACTCTCTCTGAAAGACCCCACTAAACTTGAGTGTTACCTGCAAAAGCAAACAGTTTTTTTAAACATGCACTTAAACAGAGGTTAAATAGTTAATTTGTCCCATGGCAAAAAATACTTTCTGAACTTAGATAAATCTAAAAGTCATGCTTGAAAAACAGGTTCTTTGATTATCTGAAATGGGTTTCCCTTGTCTAGCAATCTGTTTTTTAACTTATGATTGATTATTAGTGTGTTTACATGGTAACTATGTAGGAACAAAGAGTAAGTGTGAATAATTTGCCCTGGAATTCCTCTTTCAGGAAAAAGAAAAAAGCCCCAACTTATTACATAACAGTATATCCTCATATCTGTTATGTATTATCAACTTTTCACCTTCCATCAAGACCATCCACAACTTCCCTACATCCTTGATTGTGAGTACRATTCAATATGACTAGTCCTGAAAAAGGCAATTTTTCCTAAACTTGTATTAAGGCTTTTTTTCTGTGATTTCCAGTGATAAAAGATTTAAAACAAATAACAGTTTTCTTAGCTCAAAATAAATTTATATCAATTTTAATTCAGATATCTGGTTTCAAGGGTGAAAAACATTTTTTTAATCTTGTAAACCTTCTAGCCTCCAGAGAAAACAGCATAAAAATAATCTCATGCATGAAATTCTGAGGCAATTTTGACTAGATTCATCTATGAGCATTCTATCGTGCATATCGTCTGGACTTATTCTAGGTAACTTCCTTTTTTTTAAGTATTCCTGATATGTGTGCAGGTCAGAGTAAACAAACCCATGAAAAACTGCTAAGCCAAGCCCTTGAGTACAATGGACACAAAGAATAGCCAGCCAGCTTCAACCCTGCAGGCATAATAGGAGTAGACTGGTGATTTTCAGTGCTTCAGTTCCCTGCAGGGGCATACATCTCATCACAAAAGATTGCAAGGTTTGGGGTCTTTTTTTGCTTTTTATTTTAAAGGTGTGCACTGGCTTAGAGAAATGACAAAGCAGGGCCCTCTCATAGTCATTGCTCAAGCACTGCCATGGGCTCAGATGCAAAAAATAAATCCAAAGGCAAGTGCTAAAACATATTCAGGTTCCAAATACTACTGGAATATTTCTGTGCTATTTATAAGCCTTAAATATTTCTAAAGTTTTGGAAGTCAGAGTTTGTTAACCTTCCTGGTAAGCACCTAAAACCAAACCACAAGATGGACATCAGCACAGCACATTAATTTTTGTAACGACTGTTCTTTGGATGCCTAATCTCTTCCTCATTTTATATAGCTGTGTGTTAACACCTAAACATATTTAGGGTTGTGAATCTCACACAACTTCAAAGTTTGGCATTACACATCCCCTCAAGAAAATACTCCTATATGCCTGATCATATACTCACAGAAGTTAATAGGAGTTTTGCTCTTGATTCCACATAGGCGGGGTTTAAGACCTTTGCRTTAATATCTTTATCCACTGACTTCACAGCAACATTGTAACTTTTTGCAAAAAAACATGATAAAACTTGTGTTCTTAATTTCTGTTACAGTCAATAGAAGTTTTGCTCCAATAAGAAAAAACACCTATGATTTTCAAACTGTGTTCATAAAGCCCAGCAGTCCATGATCTGTTCCTGAAGCGCATCTGAAAGCTAACTAAGAAAATCCAGACTATTGCCGTAGACATTCATTGTGTATGAGTACACTGAAGAATGTTATGAGCGCCTCAGTCTAAGAAAAGCTGAAAACTTCTTGACTATAGAACTAGATCTACAGTTTGTGGAAAAATCATGTAAGTTGAAGTGATTCAGTGATTCAGTGATTAAGATTCCTTTTGTATTGCTGTAAAATAAAAATAAAATTGTAGATATTTTTCTCCATTAAAAATGGAAGAATTTTCAGAAGTGGAACCTTCATTTCAAACCTCCACCCCTTGGAACAATTTCCTTAATTTTACTGCTGATAATTTAAAATATGATTTAGGACTAATCTTTTAACATGTTATTTTATAAGATTAATTTCAACTACAATTGCAGATTTTTAAAGGAACAAATAAGCTGTAGATAATATCAGCTACTATACAAGTGTGTTTAAAAATTAGTAATTTCACAGTTACCTATAAAGTAACTGACTCAGACAGCTTAAAAAAATAAATTACAAAGCCCTTCCAAAAATGCTACCAGCTAGATTTCATTATTTGTTTGTTTTCTAATCAATAAAATCTATTAGCAGACAAGGTACTGCAATTGTCAAAACATCAATACAACTAGTTTAACTTGAGATGCGGGTTGTCTTGGGATGTCAAAGTTCCCACAGTTGTTGGGAGTCAGGCATTAGGAGAACAGATACAATCCTAAGCCTAAGTGTTAACAAAGCCTGTTGGCATCCCAGAGGAGATTAGGTTGCTGATCTTGTAAGGATCAGCTACTTACTTAGTGATGTTTACACTGACATTGATGTAGTGACATCCTGATCTAATTACATGTCAATAAACCACAGTCCTGATGCCCTGAGATCAGAAGAGGATTACAAGAACTCCATTGCCAACCCTTAAAGCCTAAGGAAGAAACCCTGTGATTTAATTACCAGAATTTAGGAACTGCAGAGCTACTGTTTTAAATGGGCCAATTCTGCTTCATAATTAGATTGCATCCCTCTGTTTAACCCCTTCACCTCCAAATTTTGCAAACATTCTGCATATAATTCACTGCTTCAGCAAACACTCTGGAAACTAGTTTAGATGTCTCCAGGTCACATGTGTCCAGGATTCCCATTTTCTTTGAGTCTAAGCACTTTTAAAGGATTTGTTTTAAATATGTATTATTGTTTTAATGTTCTCTGGCAGAGAACAATTTCAACATCACGTTAATCTTGTCAACCTATGGGCATGTTTATTTCCTTAACAGAACTGAGTACTAAAGCCACTGACTGTATTAAGCATCTGTCCAGCATGTGCCATGCTGAGGCTCATTTTTAGCTAAGGCTAAAAGCTTTTAGAAAAAATAGGTTAGTTTCTATAGTCAGGTTAATGACTAAATAGTTCAGGAAGCTTCAAGGATCATACCAGATACAAAATAAGACAGACAAGAAAAAGATTACTCAAGCAGGGAGATATTTCTTTTATCTTATTGAATGACTCAACTTCTGTACTTTTGCAAAGTATTGCTGCTTTCAAAAGCGATAGGATGATGCAAGGAAGGATAGCCAATGCACTGCAGCTCCTCCTCCACGGAGATGCTGCCTGAAGAACCTCAGGGTGAAGAACCTTCAGGAGGAACCCCTCTGTGGTGTTGCCACAAGCAAGTGAAAAAAAATAGAAGGCCAAGGTCAGCTGTTGTCATAGGCAAAGTGGGTGGTTGCTTAGGACAGTAAACTTCAGCACTGATGTGCCTAAGATGAAGTCTTAGGGAGGCTAGGATGGCTGCTCCCTGTCAGGGAGAGGTGGAGTATCAGCTACTCGCCTTTGAGGTGGCAAAAGGTAATTTTGCCTGCACTGCTGGGAAGCATCAGGTCAGCTTTGCCATAAATCCGGGAAAGGTTCTGCTCTGTAGAACAAGCACCAGTACTACTATGTATCTACCTAAAGATGTTATCTAATACCCAGCATCTAGCTAAGGATGTTATCTAGCACCCAGTTTTAAGCACTTTCAGCTATGAAAGGTACAAATTCAGCAGTCTGGTATTCACAGGATAGATGAAAAGAAAAAAAGAGAAATGACTGAAGTTTTGTATTTGGCAGGATTTCTTCTCCCCTTCATTTGTCTTCATTTGTTAGTATTGAGACTGATTTTCAAATTCATTAGAATGAAATGTCCTAGAGTATTTTTTGTTATGCCTGCTTTGTATGAGTTGCTTTATATATGCTAGTACAGTAGGAATGAGTTTCTTCCTCCACATCATTACTTCATCTTGCCCTAGAAATTCAAAGCATCTTGTATTTGTTAGCATCATAGCTATATAACTAGGATCTATTTGGCTGAGAACGTGCATGGTCCTGCAGCATTTAAGACTTTGCAATCTGCTGCATGAACAAAAACATCTTTGAAGTTTTGCTCAAAGAGCTTACGCTGACTAGTTTAGATGTGGCAATCCCCACTGCATATGTTTAAAGTTATGGGAGATGTATCTTACTTTAATTATCAAAGGTTGAAGTCACTCTTCTGCCAGCTAGAATACCAGCAGACATGACCGACTGCTCAGAGAATCCAATCTTTAAATGGACTTCATTTGCATAAAACTAGTGATCATCTCTTTTAATGGGAAGAAAGGAATATAAGAGAGTACCAAATATACATTTTCATATTTTGTGTCAGTCATAAAATGTAAGAGTTGATGTGGTAGTTACTTTTTTGTCTATTTTTTGACAAGGAACATAACTTTGATAGTCTGTCTAAAGACTAGATATATTGGAAAAATCCTCTTTTGTGAAAGCCAGTAAAATCAGTCCAGAACTAGCTTTTTTCAAGCTAGTTTTTATTGTGCTTGGAAGGTTTTTTTAAACAAGATTTAATATGGAGAAATGGATCCAGAGAAATGGATCCACTGCTGCTCTTTCATGTGGGCGCCAATGACACCAAGGGCAAAGTGGAGACCATCAAGCAGGATTTCAGAGCTCTGGGGATGGTGGTCAAGGGTCTGGGAGCCCAGGTCATC